>NC_080572.1:170496974-170741180 GCF_030247185.1 Malaya genurostris
AATAAATTTTAATTCCAAGTTTGAATGGAATATTCAAAATGTTCATGTCATAATCAAATTCACCGTCTTGGTAATATCGAACTTATTCAAACCGTTTCAATTGCCTTCTACTTAGAAAGAAAATAGAATCCAATTAGAATCCTTACAGTACATAATTTGCATGAAGCTTTAACAGAACACACTCATGATGTTAGCTCGTTGTTTGGATTGCGTTTGATACACACCGTATACCAGCCCAAAAACACATATTTAGTTTATAAGGCACCTGTAGTATTATTAATGCAAGAGCATGGTATGAAAATCGCTCAATAGGAACATGTCTTCCTCGAAAAGGGTGGCTATGTCTCACAATCGCAAAGTACACAATTGACCGTGACGAAAAAATCGAATGTGCTGGACAAGATGCCACCTCGTGGACCAAAGAGCTCTCTATTATCTGGAGCACCATCGGGAGGATCACCACCGACCGTTACACCAGCATCGAACGGGTCATCTCCGGCCAATGGAACAACCCCGTCTGCATCGCAGGCAAACACAGTCAATGCAGTTAGTCAACAACCTGCCCCAGTTATTATCAGTGGTGTCTCGGTAAGTTTAGTAATATAATCCACAGTATTATCATCACTCACGAACAAACGATTTCAGGAACAAGCATTGACTGATCTTCGAAGTAAGTTTGAAGATGAATTCAGGAAGTTAAAGGCAATCATTGTCAAACACGAGAACCGCATTCGATCTCTTGAGGCCAACATGAAAGCCATGGCGGATCGAGCCTTAACGGAAACGGAAGGTTCCTTACTCAACACCTCAACGCCTTCTCCTACGATTGCAGCAGCGAATCAATCGAGTCATGATGACCATCATGGCGATGGTGGCAGTCACTACACCAACACACATTTGGCACCCGATGAGGTATAGACAAACAATCAAACAAATAAAGAAAACTGGAGAATTCAAGCAGTGTACTACATGCCAAGCAATGGAACGCTTCCTTTTCGATCGACGCATGCTTTTTTAACAAGGTATGCCAAAGGAAAAAAAACATACTAGCGCTCAAACAAAACTTTATTTTTTGAACATTATTTTTAAAATTATACTAAAACGAAACAGTAAACAAAAGATTATTTATTTGTAATCATTTTATTGCAAACAAAACAAAAGAATTTTTCTTCCAAAATTTGTCAAATGCGAAGAATAATGCCTTACTGCTTGAAGCTAAACAACATACTTAAGATATAATGAAATGCCTATATTTAATTAAGTGGAGCTAAAAATCAAAAAAGAAAACATTGTAAATTTGAAATCAAAGCAGGACAGAATGAAACTTATTAATTCATTTTTATTTGTATGTTTGATTATTTCTCAAAAATATCACACTCATGAGTTTAAATCAAAACCAAGTGATATAATTTCAGCAATTGTTATGTCGTGATAAATTATATCAAAGGCAAAGGAAAGATCACTGTAAATATGGTCTGTCTGCAAACCCATCGACATAGAATCAGACTGGGGACATAAAAGAAGCTTTCCTTAAGTTAAGAAATACTGCTACAGAAGTGATATTTATTTAGGTAAAATCAATTGACAATATGGCCCTAATGATAATTTTTAATAATATACAGGTATCCACTGCGTGGTAGAATAAAGTCAAATTCTAATGATAGGCGATTGAATAATGTCTGCAAATCAATAACAGCATTGTTAGCACCATAGTTGGGTCGGACGTCGATATTAATTTCGCGAAGCAAAGTGCGCAGTCAATCTTATCATTCAAAACATTTGCCATTAATAAAGCAAGGTAAAGATATCATCGAACTTGTAGAGTATCGAGACCGATTAGTAACAAACGACTTTCGTAGCTTGGTAGTTTGGGAAGATTGTTCCACAGTAAACGCCGAAGTGCGAAGCAAATGATTCCAAACGACTGAGTAGTACTCAAGGGATGAACAAACAAGTGGACAGTTAAAAGATTTTAAGCAACATACGTCTGTAAAATGTTCAACCATCCTCATTACAAATCCTAATTTGCGAGAACACAGAATTTAGAATACCGTTTTAAGGTAGATCTCTTAGTCGTTTTGAATTATTTCACTACGGCGGTCTGTCATGGTGGAGTTGGCTGGATTATTTTGATACAAAAACGATCGCTGGCTGCAGTGGCTCGACTGTGGGGGGCTTCAATGAAGCTAATCATGCTGCGTCCCAGTACAACATAGATCGATGCATTAAGCGCGTCATTGGTTCAGAAGGGCAACTGGTTCCAAACGAAGAGCAGACATCTACAATCGCGAGCAAGACCAGGATTTTGATGCAACGAGAAGAGATAATACATGCCGTTAGGTGTAGTTAGGAATACTACTTCATAACACTCACACACAGGACCGGGACGGTTGAAGTACGCTGGTTCGACTGTGGTGGGGGGTTTAGGAGCTTCCAAAATACCAACCGCACATTCCCCGGTGAACGGAAACATTTAGGTTAGAACCGGTGCTAAATAAATAGATGTAATAATAACCTACATTGCGTCCCAGTATGATCCCGAGCCGGCTCATAACGGCAGTGGTGTTTTATAGAGTCCCTCTATAAGACGATCCGGGGGTTCATTGATGGTCCATATTCACTGGCATACTAACATCATTCTCATCGGAAGAAGGCGGAGAGACATAGATAGGCGGGCACCAGATGGATTGTCCTTACGAAAGAGAAGTCACAGCATGAAATTTAGCCTGAAGACCAACTTTGAAGGAAACAAAGTTCAGGATGTTGACGTCCGTGGCCTTCTTCACTAGCCCGAAATTTAGATCCGTCTTCCGTTAGTTGCTCGATCATCTCTATATTAACGCTGAGATAAAAACGGGAGAGGTAGATCCAAAAATTAGGAAAAACTGGCGGAACCGTTTCAATATTGCAGTTTACGACCCACGCTTTAACTACCACGCGATCACACAACAAAGCACCGCATACGAGGTTCTCTCCCAAATTCTTTACCCCCGATTCTTACCATTTGCAAGAGAGTTCGTGGGACATTACCAATCGGGATTCATGGGTCCTCGCACCACCACGGATACAATATTCGCAGGTTCTGCAGAAGGGACTCGAATACAACGTGCCCATGCATCACTTGTTCAAAAACTTTTACTCAGTATACAATACAATCGATAGGGACCAACTAAAGCAGGTAATGCATGAATACGGTTTTCCTTCCATACTAGCACAATTATTCAAACGACGATGTTCATCATTTGGATATCGGGAACACTCTAGAGTCTTTTTGGATTACGAAGAGGGTTACGACAAAGTAATGGGCTATTGGGCCTGCTGTTCATCGTTGTGTTAGTAGGCATGAAAAGGAGAGCTGGAATAGCAGGTACGACTCTCAGGAAGTTCGTCAAGCTTCTTGACTTCACCTAAGACATTGACATTATTGCACGAAACTTCGAGGCGATGTCGGAAAAGTACATCAAACTGAAAACTGAAGTTAGCAGGATTGTATTTGCCATTAACGTTTCGAAGATTAAACTTCGTGTGTTTAGGGCCACTTGTAACCGCCGACAATGATACCACCTGAGACATTCAGAGACGGATCTTGGCGGGAAATCGTACGTTGATTAGACCGGTAATCCTCTACGGCCACAAGACCTGGCCTATGCTCATGAAGGGCGAATGTTGCATATCATCTATGATGAAGTGGTGCTGTTGAAAGAACCACACATCGTGCATGCCGAAAATATCGGACGTTTGAGGTGGGCAGCACTCGTCATTATGATGTGAGACGACGACCCGGTAAAGATGGTTCTTGACAGTGATCCTGCAGGAGAAGACGGCTCAGCGAGCACGGTTAAACGACCAGCTAAAGGGCGACCCTTCGCAGACTGGTAGGCGACAAACAACATCGGACCGAGTTGAGTGGAGATTGCTTCTCCATACATCAAGAAACAACCCAGCACTAGTCTGATCTCTTCCGGCAATCTCTGAAGAACCTTTCATTTCAGCAATCACCGTCCGTGTAGAATTTTCGCAAATATTGATGTAGTTTAATAACACAAAATACTTCATTCCAAAACGTAGAGCACGGCGAGTGCTATTTAAGGTGGGTTCAAGATTTCGTTAAAAAAATTAAAAAAAACTTTCCGAAAACAGCTGGCAGATTTCTTGTATGTACGAGCCAATACGCTCTCTTAATTTCGTTGGTAAGTATTTCCTCTGCTCGTTCACATGTTTTCAAAGAGACATTGGTTTGAATTTCAATTTATGTAGTATACTTTGTATTCGGTATGGTAGCGCTTGGTGGTTTTCTTGTATAGCTGATTTTTAGGACGGCTCCTCTGATGTCTCTCTTTGGTGGTTTGCCATGTTGCATAGTATCGTCGTTTATTTATCCTTAGAACAGGTGAAGAGAAAATAGCTTAAACCTCGCGATAATAATGTTATTTATTACTTATTCTTGTTGGTACCGCTTTTTTGATGGAAGGTGACCCCATGACGCTCCAACGAGAATATAGAATTCCTCATTTCAATTTCCTCCTCAATTCATTCGTGTCGTCTATTAATGCGTCTTCGCTGTTGTTGTTGTTGGAGATATCATAATGATGTTTTCAGGTATTTTTTTCGTCTTGTAGTATATTGGTAACAGTCAATGGTTTATTTTAAGGAAATGTTAGCTCTATTAAATCTTTCAGTTCCTATCGCAGAAGTACTGCGGTTACTTGGATTTACCGTATGAGAAATTCTATTTTTTTCGAGTGTAGATATCCTCTTGCCTAGTTTCAGCTCAAAGGGTTTACCATAGTGAACAGCTTTCTGGAAATATTGACATTCAGCTGAAAGTGGTAAGTGACCAGCGATTTATGTGCGTGTTTTTTTTTAGTCCGAGAATCGTAGAAGAAAAATGAGCTTCCTCATGCGCACGTACACCGTTCAAGATTCCGAGTTTTTTTTTCTTAATTTTTTTTGTGGGAAGGATTTTTTTAAACATAACGAAGTCAATAACGGATAACCTAGTGGGTGGACAGACGCGGTGATCGATTCTTTCCTTCGTTAATTTTGCTCGTCTTATTATTTAATCCATTTTACCGTTATCCCAGGTGCAAGCAACTAACTAGAAAACAAATCAAACTTGTGGAATCAAGTTTCATATGCTTATATAGTAATAGAAAGCCATATAAATTTTACATTGTAATTGCCAATGGCATTGACAAATATTTATATTCATTTTTACCAAATTGAAATCAACAACAAACAAAACTGTTTCATTTGTCATCATGTCACAATAAATACATTTAAAACTACACGAAAAAGTGTAATTTGAATGACAAACGAGTTATATTTGGAATATATATCATATTCCCGATGTATTTTTTGTTCGTTTTCAAAGTATATGTAAGGTGTGTCACAGTATATAAAAATAGGTAAGTTGTTATTCAACTTCGAGCACTAATACACTCTTTCATCGTCGTCCAATAAAAGGGTTACCTTGTACTTAAAAGTTATGCTGGGTGTCATTCATTTCAAACAGAACCTGTGAAATAGTGCGACTGGCTTCAACGTTGTTCATTGCCATCCCCGCGAGATGAGGTTCGTAGGCCCGCAAGTTTCTGAAACAGAACACAAAATGTAGTATCGTAAACTGTTACAAGGCTTTGAATGATGTTTACCTTCTTGCTGTATTATTATAAACCACCAGATTTCTGAGAATCAGAGCCGATGTAAGGCGAATGCTTTTAGTTACCGGTCCTTCGATATCATCCTGAAATTTATTAGGTATTAGTACTTAGATCTATCTTATTTTCTAACGGAGGGAAACCGGGAATCGTTGGTAGCACATTCATCAAAGACAAATATATCATACCTGAAACTCTTTAGCATTGGTCCAGTCGATGGCGTGTCTCTTAATAGCATGAAGCGCTGCCGGACCTGCAGCCGAAAGATGTCCAGGACCTTGAGATGGTACACTTGCTGCTTGTGTTGAGGGACTAGTTGAAGTTTCCGAA
This sequence comes from Malaya genurostris, assembly GCF_030247185.1. Classification (NCBI taxonomy): domain Eukaryota; kingdom Metazoa; phylum Arthropoda; class Insecta; order Diptera; family Culicidae; genus Malaya; species Malaya genurostris. The sequence continues at coordinate 170,502,965 of NC_080572.1, forward strand.
GTGGTTGATGAAGCTGAAGAACCGGGTGGAGTATGAGCACCCGGTTGTCGGACCAACGTAACTGGATATGCTTGTTGCGGTTGGTGAGCACCGGAACTGGCACTTGTTATACGACGCTGAACTGTTAACTTGAAGGACTGTAATATTTGAGAACTAGAACCATTAGAACGACAAGCAATTCAATGTAGAACTTACATCACTTGTGCAATGACGGTCGAAGATGTGTGTCATCAAGGAGAACCGTTTACGGGGAAGGTTATCGCAAAGGTTTGGTCCAGGGCCCCATTGACAATAAATATCCGCAGTAGAATCAACTGTATCGGGGCAATGGACAGCGCAAGCATGCATGTAAACTTCGTTTGCCGACGCAAACTTTTTCCGAGGGCATCCACGCCAATCACACACCCAGGGCCAACTTAACTCAACATCCTCGTCAACCACCTTGGACGGATCCATTGCCGGAATCATTTGTATTGTGCTGTTTGTACCAGACACAGGAATGGTCGTGGATGTTGGTTGAATCGACGTCGACAAACTGTTTGAGGGAGCTGAAGGAGATGATGGAATTGCAGAAATAGCAGAAGCGATTGTAGTTAAAGGTGTCGAGAATTGAGAATTGGAAATTGTTTTCGTAGAAGGTGTTGAGATTAGAGAAGACGTAGATGTAGACGAAGTGTTTGAAGTACTAGTGATACCTTTTGCCGGAACGGATGACGTTGGGGTTGTTATCGTCACGATATTCGTTGAGGGAGATTCCGACACAGCTAACGCTTGAGATGTCATTTTTATGTTGGCTTGCGTTTGAACGGTTGATTTTTGCTGAGATTGCTGAACTGGTTGTGGTTTAGAATGGGGTGTCGATATCTTTTGCTGGACAACTTGGATTATTTGCTTTTGTGCCGGACCGGATGAAGCAGAAGCCTGCTGCTGAACTATTATGGTTTTGGTAGGAAGTTGAGGCGAAGATTGAACAGTAACTGGTTTGGATGAAGGAGATTGTTGAGTTGATTGTTTTTGAAGAGTGATTATCTGTTGTTGCTGTTGCTGCTGCTGAGGGTGGAGGTTTTGTTGAATGAGCTTTTGCTGTGCAAGTTTTTGGCCAATTTGTGAAGGCGCAGGCTGAATAATTTGTTGAGAGATTATCTGTGGTTGAAGCTGCTGGGACGGAGATTGTATAACGATTTGTGGATGTGAAGGCTGCGCCACCTGGGGCTGAATTAAAATTTGTTGAGATGGTTGAGTCGACACTGACTGCTGTTGTGGTTGCTGAATAATTTGAAAAGTCTGCGATCCACTCTGCTGAAGAATTTGTTGAATCTGCTGAGTTGCGTTTTGCTGTTGCCCCAAATGAGTTTGAATGATTTGTGGTTGATTCGTTTTGATAATTTGTTGTGAAGGTCCTTCGATGCTTATTGTATTTCCCTGTTGGTTAGTCGTTATGTATATGGGCTTCTTTTCCACGATTTGGCCACCTGGTGACGATATTAAAGTCTGCGGATTGATAGTTATAAAAATTGAGACATTTAGTAGAGCTGTTATAGAGCGCGAATCAGTGCTATTTTATTCGTGTGGTGTTTGCTAGCACTTGAAGAACAAAAATTTACTAAGAATACGCTTATTCAGTAATTTAATCAAAACTCAATTAAAAATTACCTGATGTTGCATCTGTCGAGGCATCTGAGTCATGATGATCTGTTGACCTTGTTGGTTCACAAACACCTTTTGAGGAGTTTGCGACTGAGCCTGGGCGAATTGCTGTCCACCAGCGTTTTGGGTTGGTTGTTGCTGCAGGATAATTATAGTTTTTTGTTGTGTGCCATGTTGTGGACTTTGAGTCAGAAGAACCGTTTGTTGGAGCTGTGGCTGTGGTTGTTGTTGTTGAGCTACAACGTATGTTTGACCCTGTGGATTGGTAGCCAGTATGTATTGAGTAGGTTGTTGAGGATTGGAAATAACGGTAGGTTGCATGACAGGTGGCGCTTTTTGGAGCTGAATTTGACTTTGGTTGTGCTGTAGAATGACAGGCACAGTTTGATATCCTGTATCCGTTTTAATGGTAGCAGTTGTCTGGGCAGTCAACTGCTGTCCTCCCGCACCACCGGGAGATAGAAGCATCTGTTGTGGATTGTTTGGATTCATAATGATTTGACGCTGTAGAGGAGCAGGCACTGTGATAACCTGCTGTGTTGGTGCGGGTTGTATTTTAAACTTTGGTTCCTCCTTCGGAACTTTCATTTCGATGTCCTCTAAATCCTCATCAGCCAGAATTGAACCAGCTAGCTCGGCGTACAAATCAGCTGCCTTCGGAGTTACCTTTACCTCTTCTGTGTCTATCAAATCCAATTTTTTTGCTGGTGGCTCGGAAGAATCTATATCGCTTTTACGCTTCACTGTCGTTTCACCAATGGCAAACACAGGAGGATCATTTGTTTGTTTATCTAGTAAATCAACAAGCATTTTATTTGTTGAGCCTGGTTTGGTGAGAGCTCCGTCTGCTTGATAAGTTAAAGGGGCCAACGGTGGTGGATCTTTGTCCTGTGGATTAGTCGCGGTAATAACGGTATTCGTTGGGAGTGTACCGGGTTTGATAGAAATTGTGGAGTTTCCTACTTTTATATTGGTCAAATTGTTAGGACTATTGGAAGTGACCACAACAGAGCTGTTGGGATGTTGAGAATTTCCCGTCGGTGCAGAATTTGTTTGTTTTTGTTTCATTAACTGCTGCCGTTGTGCAACCTGGCAGAAAGAAGAATAAAACAATTAAATTTATAAAATATTTGAAAAGAAATCAAAAATTGAGAAATAAACAGCACACTCTTTCCTCACTAGGGAAACTGATTTTGGAAATTTGAAAACTTTTATCATAAAAGTCAATAAAAAATCATAAGTCAATATTTGGACCATTATATTGGCCATTGGCCTTTCTTATATCACGTATATTTTCAAAAATATCACTAGAAGATTCTGTGAAGAATTTTTTTTTTAAATTTGGATAAAATAAGAAACTGTCTTTGGGTATGAACTAACGTAACCTTTTCAACTTGTAAACAGTTATGTTAAGTTAATAAGAATTTTTCTTTATTTTGCCCCAATTTTCACTAGTCAATTTTCAAGTGATTGAATAAACTTTCTATATAAAAAAAATCTTTATCACGACTTTGTGATAATACTAACAAATAGGTACAAATTGAAGAAAAGATTTACACATTTTCACTTGAAAAATATAGATTCAAATGTGGCAACCATGCACGCTTTACGAAAATAAACAAGGCACGTTGCGAACGGATCAAAGCTGGATGGTGTTTTCTTCTTCCGTACCAGCACGTAACGACGCGTACCGGTTTTGCCTCGTCATTTTGTATGGTGGTTTGAATGTTTTGACATTTATAATTTCGGAACCGGAAGTCGGATCTGGATGAAATTGCACACTATATTTTAAGGTAATAAGAGCTTTGATTGGAATCATGATTTGTGCAAATCGGTTTAACCGTGGCTGATAAATCGTAGTGAGCTCCGTTTTTTGAGTATTTCTTCACTATTATCGGTGCTGTCGGAACCGGAAATCGTGGACTAGTAATCCCAAATTAGTTTTATGTATCCTCCAATTAACAAGATCTGCCAACTAGATGAATTTACCAGTAAGTTTTATAAAAATTTGCACCTCGTTTTGCCATCACTTGTGAAAAAATACTCATGAAATTGATAAATTTTCACTTATCGCGGTGTTAAAGCGGAACCGGAAATCGAAATAGAATTTTAAATACTTTTATTTGCTTCTTGGTTTGTGAAAATCGGTTAAGAAATTTCCGAGAAAATTGAGTGCGCATTTTTTATTAATTTTCACATATTTTCTTGTAATTCTGGAACCGGAAGTCGAATCCAACAAAAATTCAGGAGCTTTGCATGGAATCATAAGACCTTTCGTTTGAATCTAAGTTTGTGAAAATCGGTTCAGCCATCTCGGAGCAACGTAAGTGACTGTTTTTTTCCTTTTTTGCGCATATCACCTTGTAATTCCGGAACCAGAATTCAATCCGGGATAAAATTCAATAGCAGTCTATGGGACTATAAAACCGTTCATTATTGAAACACACACAGACATTTTGTGATCTCGATGAACTGAGTCGAATGGTATATGACACTCGGTCCTCCGAGCCTCGGTTGTAAAGTCGGGTTTCACAACTGTGTGATAAAAATAATACATTTATGAGTTCTGCTCGCCAAATCGGAAAGAATTTTGCCAGAATCAGTTTTCTCAAGTGTCAACATTTACAACACTTATTATGGAGCACGCCTTTTTTGAGAAATTCCTATGCAAGGCTCACAAATGTCAATTTAACTGAAACTAGAACTAACATTCAAATTTCAAATCGTCAATATTTGATGCTATGATAAATTTTGAACAAGATACTTTCGAAAAATCAATAAAATTAATCCACCTATCGGTGTAACGTTTTTTTTTAAACTTGTACATTATTATAATATTTACAGAAAAATGTGTTGCCTGTCACAAAAATCTTGAAAACTATTTACTATCGACATGGAAAACCTCCGATCACAAATTTGCAATTTTGCAATTGTTACTTCACGCATCCGTTTCCATAATCATTTAGGTAAACAAAAATCATTATTCAACGTTTCATGCTGAACGTTTGGCAATTGAACGCCATTTATATCAGCTACGTTTCATATAAATGAAAGTATACAACACAAACTTAGAATTAATTGTAAAACAAGTTTTCATTGTGCTGAATATCCATATTTGCGATATAAATTTTGAATTTCATTTGCGAGTGTTGTATTTTCGGAAAGCGCATGGAAGCGTAGGGAAAGCCGGGGCTCAACCGAACACTTGAGAAATTGAAAAAAAAACATGCATTACTACTAATTTTCTCCCGAAATTTCCCATACCGATGTGTAGCTTCAAACTTCAGCTACGATTCCCAATTTGTGATTTGGAATTATGCATTAGTTCGTACCAACTCGTGATGAAGTGACCAACCTAAAATATCTATTGACGATTGTTTGATTGTTTCGCTACATATAATGAATGTAAATATAGTTTTAATAAGTGATATCAAATAGAGAGGAAATGTAGATGTCAATATTTAGGTATGTTTCAAGAATACGATAAGAATTACCAGTCGAAAATTAAGTGTCCGGTTTGGCCCCACGTTTTTGTCCAGCTCAGTCCCGCACGGACGGTACGTCCGAGTTTATTGTGCTAAGAAAACTCCCGCTCGTAGATAATTGTAAGTAACGAGCTTACAATTTTATCAGAAGTGGGATACGATCTCGAGCAATACGTTTAAAATGTCTGACGAAGAGGAATTCCACGGATTCGAGGACAAAGACAACGCATGCGATGGGCAGGAATTAATAAATTTGATGAGAAGATTGCCAAAGAATGGTATCGTTGTTCGCAAACCGAAATCGCAAATTGGACGCAGTTTCAGCAAAAAAATCAGGTGGCTTTCCCAGACTCCGAAAATGAAGCGGAGGTTTTTTTTTTATGTTGGCCAATCTTGTGAAATCAAAAAAATGAAAGTTGCGAACATTTTGTCTTTCGAGTGGAAGATTTGGCGGCGCGAGTTCATGTGAGTAAAATAGTGAGAGTGACATACATCGTTAGAGGATTATCGCTGGACCCAATTTATGACCAGATATGTGCAAACCATTTCAACGTCAACCATCGGTGACTAGTTCCCACAAAATTTCTCAAAAATCATCTGATGCCGATATGCAAAGGACCACAGGGGATATGTCCCAACAACGTAAATGCTTTAACTGTGGCAAGCTCGGTCATTTGTCAATTAATTGCTCTCAGCCAAAACGATTCATACGATGATCCAAATGTCAGCGAGTCGGACATGATGTAGAACATTGTCATCAGCTGCCAAGTCAAGTGCGCAATCCTCGCACTCAGGACCAGCGGGTTCAGAATCAGTTTCAACAGCGGAACGTGCATCTTGCAGAAACAGAGGACAAACTATCAAATAGTTTCGAAATTGACGAAAGCGGTAGGTTCTCGGTTGGTATTGATAAACAGTCTAATGTGGATTTGCTAGTCGATACTGGAAGTGAGGCGAGTCTCTTGAAAAAGCGATTTGTTCTAGAAGGAACAATTCTACAACCTGTGAACAAAAATAGTTTGAGTATTGTTGGAATGAATAATGTACCAGTTTCGGTAGAGGGGTTTTTTTTAAAACTACCATTCATTGCACATCGTCTAACTATGAGATGGATTTCTTGGTAGTACCGGAGAGTACTATGAAAATTAATTGACTAGTGGGTCGAACATTTTTGAAAGGAAACAAAATCAACAGAATTATTGTATTGTTGGATATAGAAGATCCCACACCGAAAAATCATGACTGTCAGTTCATGTCAGAAGTCTATGGACGAATTGATAGCGATGGTGACCTAGTCTCTCATACTTTGAATGAAGTGAATCTTGACATTGGGGACGATGGATCGACACTATCCATGATGAAGGTTATCTCCGATTTATTCCAAACCGAGTATGTTCCACGAGCTCGTGCATCTGCCCCAAAAACAAAGCATTCGTTTGGAATGAAGTTAAAGCAAGATAAAGTATATCATGCCGCGCCGCAGCGATTGTCTGTTTTCGAACTTAAGGAAGTAGATAAAATAATTAATGAGCTCTTAGATTCGGGTGTAACTCAAGAAAACAATTCTCCTTACTCATCCCCACGGTAGCGATCATCTACCGATCGTAATATCAATCACCAGCGGCTCAAAACCATCGAAGACAATCAATGTTCCGTATGACCTCACACGAAATATTGATTGGAATGGCTATGCGGGGACTCTAAAAAAAGGCCGAAATATGAAAGGCGGAATAACGACGTACGGCCTTTTGTGTTTTCGGCTTTTTGTATTTCGGCTTTTCGGCGACCTCGATATCTGAGAAACTTGAAAGAACCCAACAACTTCCTCCGGAGGAAGAGTACACGTTTTTGGCTGGCTTGATTTTCGACACCGCGACTCAAGCTCAGACGAAACGTGTACCCGGCGCGAAAACTAACATCCGTCCTCCCAACCCGTGGTGGGACAAAGAGTGCACAAATTTAAACGCGGACAGAGCCTCCGCGTATAAAATATTCAGCAAAAATGGAACACCTGATAATTACCGGAATTACGTGGCGTTAGACGTTAAAACTAAGAACTTGATTAGAGCCAAGAAACGCGGTTACTGGCGTCGATTTATAGACGGCTTAACGAAAGAAACATCTATGAGCACTCTTTGGAACATAGCCCGACGAATGCGCAATCATAACACCACGATTGAAAGCGAGGAATATTTCAACCGCTGGATATTCGATTTCGCTAAAAAAGTATGCCCAGACTCTGTTCCGGAACAGAAGATTACCCGCGCCGCGACACCAAACACAAACGAAACACCGTTTTTGATGGTAGAGCTCTCACTTGCACTTTTGTCATGTAACAATAAAGCCCCGGGATTAGACAGAATAAAATTCAACTTGTTGAAAAATCTGCCTGACCCTGCCAAAAGGCGCTTGTTGAGTTTATTCAATAAGTTCCTTGAGGGCAACATTGTTCCACATGACTGGAGACAAGTGAAAGTGATCGCCATTCAAAAACCAGAAAAATCAGTCTCCGATCACAATTCGTATCGGCCGATTGCTATGCTTTCCTGTATCCGGAAATTGTTCGAAAAAATGATTCTCTTCCGTCTAGACAATTGGGTCGAAACTAATGGCTTATTTTCAGATACACAATTTGGTTTCCGCAGAGGCAAAGGAACGAACGATTGTCTTGCGTTGCTCTCAACAGAAATTCAAATGGCATTTGCTCGTAAAGAACAAATGGCGTCAGTTTTCCTAGACATTAAGGGGGCTTTTGACTCAGTTTCTATAAATATCCTATCTGAGAAGCTGCATCAGCATGGTCTTTCGCCAGTTTTGAACAACTTTTTACATAATCTATTGTCTGAGAAACACATGTATTTCGCGCATGGTGATTTGTCGACAATACGATTCAGTTACATGGGTCATCCTCAGGGCTCATGCTTAAGCCCCCTTTTATACAATTTTTACGTAAATGACATCGATAAATGTATCAACACATTTTGCACGCTAAGACAACTTGCCGACGACAGCGTTGTGTCTATTATAGGACCCAAAGCTGGCGATCTGCAAGGGCCGTTACAAGATACTCTTGTCAACTTATCCACATGGGCTCTTCAAATGGGTATCGAATTCTCTACGGAGAAAACTGAGCTGGTTGTATTTTCAAGGAAGCGAGAACCAGCACAGTTACAGCTTCAACTAAGGGGTGAAACCATAGCTCAGGTCTTCACTAAGCTCTTCACTAAGCTCAATAGAAGCTCTCCGGGCAATGAAGCCAGGAAAGTATCCCCCTTATTTCATGGGGAAAATATGGGAATACTTGCGAACTTTATCTGAACGGTCTTATTCAATATCTTTAGTCTGGGTCTCTTCGCATTGTTCCATTCCGGGAAATGAAAAGGCAGACTCATTGGCTAAAGTGGGCGCATTGGAAGGTGATATTTATGAAAGACCAATCTGCTTCAATGAATTTTTCAGTATCTCTCGTCAGAAAACTCTCGAAAGTTGGCAAACTTCATGGAGCAATGACGAACTGGGACGATGGCTACACTCCATTATCCCTAAGGTATCGACGAAACTTTGGTTCAAGGGGATGAACGTGAGTCGTGATTTCATTCGTGTTATGTCACGGCTCATGTCAAATCACTATACATTCAACGCACATCTCCGGCGTATCGGGATCGTGGAGAACGGGCTCTGCACCTGTGGCGACGGTTATCAGGACATCGAGCATGTCGTGTGGTCGTGCGTAGAGTATCGCGACGCCAGGTTGAAGCTACTGGAATCCCTTAGGGCCCAAAGTAGACCGCCTGAGGTTCCGGTTCGGGATGTGTTGGCGAGTCGGGATAGTTCATATATGCTTCTCATATATCATTACCTTAAACACATTAATATTCTAGTGTATTCTGTTACATCTTGCTTAGAAAGTTTTTCCTATTTATCGACGTTGTTTCAACTGTGGCTAAGAATAATTTTCACCTGCAGGTTCGACACTAACTTTCGCCGATTATCCCGATTCCTCATCTGTCCACCATCTTCATCGGAACTAACAAGTTTTTTTTTGCTGTCACTAAGCTTTTCGCTTCCCCCCTCCCCGTCTTTTTACCATCTCGATGTCAACTAATTAGATCTCTGTCGTTTTTAGTCATTTCATTCCCATATCCCCTTTTAAACTCCGTTTTCCGCAATATTTACTTCGCTATATTTTTTTTTTCATTTTCTTCATCATCGCCCACGGAAACTTATCAACATGCGGGCCACCCGCCGGGTATTCGTAACCTGGAGGTGTTTCCCGCGGACCCACACGGACCAAAGAATGCGGCCAACATGAATTTTTACCAACGCCATATGGAAGACACTCATGAAATATTCAATTCACCGGCCACTGCCGATCACCAGCTGAAGGCTGGATCTGCCAAAGTCAATGATACAATCCTAGTTTTAAGTTAGTCGTAAATTAAAATTAGTAAAAGCCCTTGGCATCTTAGAGCTTAAGCAGTGTGCCTTAAACATTATATTCTTGAATAAAAAAAAATTCTCCTTACTCAAGTAAGGTGGTGTTGACCAGAAAACAAAATGGGTCGTATCGACTTTGCGTAAATTTTCATGCCTTGAACAAATTAGTTGAACGATATCACGATATTCCGGTTATCGAGGATCAAATAATGAAGTTGGGAAATAAGCGATATTTCACATCTTTCGATTTAAAGAACGGTTTCCACCATGCAGAAATTGATGAATCATTCTGTAAATATTTTTCATTTGTTGTCGAAAACGGACAGTACGAATACACTCGCATGCCTTTTATGTATTGCAACGCCCCCGAAATATTCGTAAGATATATAAACAAGATGCCTTCTGATTTAATCAAATCGGGGCCTGTGATCGTTTTCTTCGATGATATACTCATTGCTACCGAATCCATAAAAGATCATCTAGAGATTCTCAGACAACTACTACGGATACTGTGCGACAATCACGTTCAACTGAACTTGTCGAAATGCCACTTTCTGAAAACCCGTTTAGAGTATCTAGGATATGATGTGACGTATAACAATTCAACCTTCTGACAAACATGTGAGTGCCATTAAAGAATTCCCGCAACCGGATTTATTTCGAGCTGTACAGCGTTGCACAGGACTAGTTAGCTATTTTAGAAAATTCATACAAAACTTCAATAAAATAGCTAGTCCATTGTACGATTCACTTGAAACCGATGATCCTTTCGTGTTCGGTCCCGTACAGAAACAATCTTTTGCTATGCTTCGTAATATCCTCTCGACGAAACCTGTCCTCAAAATTAATTCGCCTACTGCGGAGACTCAACTGCATACCGATGCATCGCTCTTCAGCTAACGCTGAATATTAAAATCCTTCTTAATCAGCGTTAGCTGAACAGCGATGCATCGGTATGCAGTTGTCTCCGCAGTAGGCGAATCTCAAGGTGGGCCTTATTCATTGAGCAATTCGATTATGAGATTATACATCGTGCTGATGATAAAATGCAACATGTAAATGCGTTATCGCGTGCGCATGTTTATACACTCGAAGATAAACGAGGTGCATTCGGAATCAACGAAAGTGCTTTGTATGTGAATCAATTGGAAGACGGAAATATCCAAAAGATAAAGCGCGACGTAGAGGATGGTAAGAACGATGGCTACAGAATTGTATATCAAATCGTGTATAAAATTAGGGAAAAGAATAATCTTTTGTACGTGCCTCAAGTAATGGAGACGTCATTGATGTTCACATATCACAACGAATTAGAACATTTCGGTGTGGATAAGGTAGCTGATATGATAACGCGTAACTTTTACATACCTAACTTAGCAGAAAAACTCAGAAAACACATCAGCGAGTGTATTGCATGTATCAGCTATAATCCGAAGTAAAGAAAAACCGATGGTTATTCTAACCTTTATGAAAAGTCATTCACATCGATCACTTGGGCCCTTTGGAGAAAACTAAGGGAAATAATCTACATATATTAGCTGTTTTTGACGGTTGTACAAACTTCTTAAAACTGTACGCAGTGAGAACAACAACGACTAAAGACGTAATGAAGTGTCTCAAATTATATTTCTTTTCATACTCGGTTCCAAAGGTTGTGGTATCCGATCGTGGCTCAGCATTCACTTCCGAAGTATTTGAATCGTTCTCACACGATCACAGATTCCATCATGTCCAAGTAGACACAGAGTGTCCAAAGGCTAATGGACAAATAGAAAGGTATAATCAAACCTTAATTCCGCTATTGGCAAAAATTCAGTTGAAGACTAATTTGAAATGGGACAATATTCTGTACAAAGCCGAATATCTCTTGAATAACACCTATAATCGTTCGATAGCCGATATACAGTCTCGGGGTATATTTGGCGTTACGCAAAGACTATCAGTAGACCGCAACTTACTAGAGCATGTAGAAGATATCAGAGTGAGGGCATCAGAAAATGTTAAACGCCAGCAGGAGTACAATAAACGGTACTATGATCGTAAAGTCACGGTGAACTCAGTATACAGGGTCGGGGATTTGGTCTTGAATCGCAACGTCGCACAGTGGTTCGAATCAATAGAAACGTGGACATAAATCAGTAGCTGCCAAACCGTTCTTCTGATGCATATAGTTGCTTCTAAGAAATTATTTACAAATATATACCGCGTAATTTCATTCTATCTCTAATTGTTCATGGCCTACTTTGACAAAAAATATAACCATAACTTTTTTTCTGAAGAGATGTAAAATTTTTTTCTTCTTCAAACTTTTAGAACTATTGAAAATAATTTACTTTGTCAAATATACCAAAAGTCTAGGTCGCACCGTTTCGGATATACAAAGCGTTTTTATGGCAACCCCCTTAAAATCAGTTTTTTATTTATAACTTGATTCGAGTTAGTTTTTTATGCATACTTTCTTTGGAATAATTGAAGAAAATAAAAAATCCCATATTTTTGTTGAAGGTAGTGCATAGGTTTCTTGTTTCCTGGCAAAGTTATACAACATTTTACCTTTTTTTCACCTCTCATAAAACCTTACACAGAAGCGAAATATGCAACTTTATGCAGCTGATTTTTACAAAATTTGTAGGAAAAGATGTGCCCAATATCATAAAAAAAAATCTAAGTGGAACTCGGTGGAACTTTTTTTTAGGTCTTTTCAAAGTTAGTTTTAATTACTGAATTATGGCAACCCCCTTAAAACTAGTTTCCTAGTCATAACTTGTTTCGTGTTATTTTTTTATGCATACTTCGTTTGGATTAATTGTACAAAATATAAAATTTCATAATTTTGTAGAAACTAATGCATAAGTTTATTCTTTTCTGGAAAATTTATGCATAATTTTACTTCTTACCTAGAATACCTTGTGCCGAAACGAAATATGCAACTTAATGCAGCAAACTTTTATAATACTTATAGGAGAACATGTACCTTATCCAATTTATTTTCCAATGAGAATATCTTGAGTACTCTTCGTGTGACTCATTCTCACTGTGGCCATGCTGAAACCATAAATGGTTAAGAAACTGAGGGCGCACAGTGGTCCAAAACTGGAAAAAGACGGTCACAAGTCTGTACCTTTCACTGATTTTTAAGAGCTAACGTGTCTTCGAAGAAGTTTTACAAAATTATATAACGCTTCTTTTGAAAGTAGCACCTTAATTTTTGTTAAGGGGGTAATACCGATTTCGAAAAAAAATAATTTTGTTTTTGACGAAAAAATTTTTTTTTTCTATCTCATTTCAAAGAAAAAAACATTTCAAGTATTTTTGCTGAAGATATGAATAATATAAAAAAAATATTTTTTGAGATATTCGCTTTATTTCAAAAACAGAATTTATCTCCATTACCTAAGTATCTACTTCAAAGTTAGCATTTAAATGAGTAACTTTTCCCAATACTTTTCACAACCTAATCAATCAACTAGGTAGTTAATGTTACCTAATAAATCATTACAATATGTCACTTAGTCGCATTGCATTCGATCAATCAGTATCAGTCACGCTATCGTCCGAGTTTTCCATATCGCTAATTTCTTGTTCTGTTGTAAGTTCTAGCATATCAATTGCTTCCAGTGACAATTTCTTTCCAGTTTTGATAGGTTTGTAATAAATATTCGAAATCAGTAGGTCAGACGCTACTAGGAGTCGAAAAAAAATTTGTCATCGTTTTTTCACGGCTGTTTTTCCTCGTGCCCAAGTTTGGATTTTTTTTATTTGTTTATTAATTTTTAACTTTTTTCATTCAATAAACTATAAAGGTTGTTTTATGGAATGGCTTATTTGAAACCTAAGAAAAAACCGTACATTCATGCCTTGGACGAATTTTTGTATCTTTGTTATATTTTACAGGCTGTTGAAAAAAGGCTTTGTGTGAAATACCCCATGGATTATTACTTTGTTACTTTTTACAATTGAATTTTTTGTTACTTTTTACAATTGACAATATTAGAATAAATCTAAGTGGAACTAGATGCAATTTTAGGCCTTTTCAAATTTAGTTTTAATTATTGAAAATCCGAAAAATTATCAAAACTTCAAAACATATTTCAAAAATGGAAAAATATTTTCTAGACAAAATATGATAAAGTATTGTTAAAGTACAAACCTTTACGAAGAGATTTCATGTTTAAACGTGTAAATAAATTGAGTTATCGCGAAGCAACACGATTTTTAAGACGAGATGTTTATCGGGCGACTGCAAAAGTGAGTTACAGAAATAGCAGACGCGTGACGCTGTTTCTTAACCATTCATGGTTTCAGCATGGCCATAGTGAAAATGAGTCACACGAAGAGTACTCAAGATATTCTCATTGGAAAATAAATTGGATAAGGTACATGTTCTCCTATAAGTATTATAAAAGTTTGCTGCATTAAGTTGCATATTTCGCTTCGGCACAAGGTTTTCTAGGTAAGAAGTAAAATTATGCATAAATTTTCCAGAAAAGAATAAACTTATGTATTAGTTTCTACAAAATTATGAAATTTTATATTTTCTACAATTAATCCAAACGAAGTATGCATAAAAAAATAACACGAAACAAGTTATGACTAGAAAACTAGTTTTAAGGGGGTTGCCATAATTCAGTAATTAAAACTAACTTTGAAAAGACCTAAAAAAAAAGTTCCACCGAGTTCCACTTAGATTTTTTTTATGATATTGGGCACATCTTTTCCTACAAATTTTGTAAAAATCAGCTGCATAAAGTTGCATATTTCGCTTCTGTGTAAGGTTTTATGAGAGGTGAAAAAAAGGTAAAATGTTGTATAACTTTGCCAGGAAACAAGAAACCTATGCACTACCTTCAACAAAAATATGGGATTTTTTATTTTCTTCAATTATTCCAAAGAAAGTATGCATAAAAAACTAACGAGAAACAAGTTATAAATAAAAAACTGATTTTAAGGGGGTTGCCATAAAAACGCTTTGTATATCCGAAACGGTGCGACCTAGACTTTTGGTATATTTGACAAAGTAAATTATTTTTAATAGTTCTAAAACTTTGCAGAAGAAAAAAAAATTCTATCTCTTCAGAAAAAAAAGTTATGGTTACATTTTTTGTCAAAGTAGGCCATGAACAATTATTGATAGGATCAAATTACGCGGTATATATTTGTAAATAATTTCTTCAAAGCAACTATATGCATTAAAAGAACGGTTTGGCAGCTACTGATTTATGTCCACGTTTTTATTGATTCGAACCACTGTGCGTCGTGTCTGTGGGAGAAAATCATAAACTGAAACCCAAATAGAAAGGCCCATATATAGTTAGCAGAGTTTTAGATTACAATCGATATGTTATAACTGATATCGACAAATATCAAGTATCCAGTCGACCATTCACTGGTATTTTCTATCCAACCAATATGAAATTGCATCAAAAATCAGACTCGAATACCGATACTAAGGACGGTGTAACCTCAAAACAGTGAATCACTTTGCGTCTTTGTTACATGCTGAAATCTAATGGGCTTAATCATCTAAACTTTCCAGTATTTAACAAAATAACTAATAGTACTGTTGTTGTACCGTTGAATTCCACTATGTCACGTCATTACACTCTCACAAAGTCACTATTTTCACAGTCACTTTTTTACGAAAGTGTATCAAACGTTATAATACAGATACGTATTTCGGAATGCTATTTCCATCCTTCTTCAGTGTATCGGTTTTATAAGTTTATTCTATAAACTCTCCTCCAACCAAGAATAGACTGCTCCGAGCTCTTACAACTTTTACAAATAGATATCCATCGCCGTAATCTTAGAAACTATTCTTTTCTTAGGACCCCCTATGCTAGAACTAATTATGGGTATAACGAACTTTTTGCCAGCATGTGCCGAATATTCAACAACTGTTCCAATTCATTCGACTTTAATCTATCACGAAACGTTGTCAAGAAATTGTTCCTAGGGTTACTATCTCATTAGTTTTAGTTTTAGTTAGTTTAGAAATACTATGTTTAAGTGAAATGTATCATTTGGATGATTGTAATCTGTTGATGCTAAAGATGAGGAGGTTTTATGCCTGTTGGAGAGCAAGTTTGACAGAAACTAACTCCACCGGGCTTTTACCTGCTCCAAATAAACAAATAAACAAATGAGCATAGTAGTATACATGCAGTGTTCTGTACGCTAAGATTCGGCTGCGATGTCTGTTGAAACAGAATAGTCAAATTCCACAAAAGAAGTGTAATGCCAAGACCTTGCTTTCCTTTACTTTGTCTAACTAGATTGTTTCTGTTAAAGCTTCTCGGTGCTTAAGATTCGTGATGTGGATGGCAAAGCACTTTACTGATGTTTATTGCCTTAAATGTCCCTATATTGTTCAGTAGTTTAAAACCCTCTTCACTGTGGCGTGCTTCAATGATAGCAGATATTTTTAACGGAAGAATTGACTGCCCCTTTTTTGCTTCGTGAATTTAATATGAAAGCTCAACCTTGTATTCTCCGTAACAACACCTTTCTTTGACTACTTCTATGCCGCACTATCTATGTAATTAGTGGATCCGTTATCGGTGTACAAAGATCGTTAGAACGATTATCATCTGGTTTCAGCTTCAACCTTCTGCATAATACAATACAAATTTTTAACCTTTTCAAGAAGTATTAGAACCAAGGATGGCTTTTATCGTATCAAAGAACGCTCACTCGCAACTCTGTACACGATTCAATAAGTGCCATCAAAGAGAGACGGATATCATCGCAGCAACAAAAAACCAACATGGTTCATTTAACATAGAATAGACACCAGTGCGAGAGCGAATTTCTCTCGATGACCTGTCTGAGAATCAAAGGTTAGCTCGCTGCTGTGGGGATTCTATCTGAAGCAACAAACGGTCGCTTATTCTCGATTCGCGATCCGATTTTGTATGGGCAGTTAATAATTGCGATAGAATCATTTTACTATTGCCGCTTATTCTAACTATGTGCATATAACCTTTGTATAAGTTGTGTCTATGAAAATCTATGTGAATGCTTCACACAGGGGTTTTGAAATATTGCAACCTAGTATGAGAATCATCAAGTCGAATCATCGATTCGATTTTCTGCGATAATTGTCAACTTGCGATTCTCTCTTGGTGAATTCCACACAGCACCAATCATTGTCAAACTGTAATTTTTTTAAGGGCCGTGAAATACTCAGAGTATGAAGTGGAGTGAAGAAATGTAGAAAAATTCTCTCGCGGTTCATGCATTGAGAGACTCGAGATTGTAAGATTTTATCATCGGCCATTAGTATTAGCTTATCAAATAACCAGATAGTGGCTTTCAAACGAGTCTAAGTTTTTCGAAATCGACTCTTCCATCTCCAAGAAATTTTGGTTCATTAAAAAAATTTCAATTACGTCACATATAAGATTACATCTCTCGAACCACAAATGTTCGCCATAACCCTTCCAAATAGGATAAACAATACCGGCATACAAATAAGGCTAAGTTCATCATCTTCGGGAAAATTCAACCGATGAAAAATGTGCGGTTATTCGGTTACGTCACTTATACTATTCTATCTTCGGAACCGGAGGAGACAACCATTTGAACTTTCGAACTCCATTAAAAAATCAATAGAAACTTTCAAAAGAAACTACACATGTAGAAATCGGCTAAGCCATCGCTGAGAGAATTGAGCAGTAAAATAAACAATGCGTTTTGTCGGTTATGTCACTTATACCATTATATCTCCGGAACCAGAAATGGCAGCTATATGATTTTCAAATTTGATCCATGGTCTGAAAGTAACTTTCAAACCTAGCTAGTAAAAATTGGCTCAGCCATCTCCAAGAAAACTGAGCAGTTAAAAAATCTTTGAAAATTACACGTACTTACACACAGACATTTTCCGATCTTGTCAAGCTGAGTCGAATGCAGTGGCGTACCGAGGAAATTTGACGCACGTGGCAAAATAAGAGTTTTGCCGCCCCCATCGTTGGATTAGTGAGCAAAAATCTAAAATCCGGAAATCCGCAAAGATCTTCAACGAGCAAAAAAAAGGTCCCAAAGATAAAAGATTTCATCGCTGGAATAATGATAAAGGAAGTTTATTTGGACATACGAAAGCGACAAGCGAAATCTACCAACAATGTGCGAAAATTAAAGGTAGGTTGAATGATGGAGATCCGAAGCATAACTCGAAATTGGTATCAAATTGATTCAAAGAACACAAAATCAACGTTTTAAAATCCCCAGACCTTAATCCGATAGGTCATCTGTGGTCTATCCAACGTCGAACGTTTACGTATTAGAAGATTTTCACTATACTATTGTAAGTAAACATGATTCCTAGAAATGGCGAGAATAATAATTCAAGATACTTTTATTGATCAAGTAATCACAATAGCATGAGCTTTGCCAAGTCATTCAATCCGCTAGTTGATATGGTAAAAATCTTAGCCTTATTGAACTGCGAAAAATTTGAGAGACTGTAATTACATCTATCTATATAGCAGAAATACGTTTTTTAATCACTTTCCATCAAAATAACCAATTTAAATCCCCCATTTTTCACTCCACACTTTGGTGAAGTCTGTTCCACCACCCCTGGATCTATCGATAAATTCTGTTTTAATTATTAGATGAGTAAACTTCACGCAAATCATTTCAAACAACGTTATTTCTTCTCGCTTGTTCCTATATCTACATGTAAACTCAATGTTTAATTTTTTGTTGTTTTTAATGTCGATTATACTAAGTAGATGTTTTTCAGCAAGGACGTGAGAGTTGTGCTGTTATTTTCAAATTACACATATAGTTTGAACATAAATCATTGAGTGCGTTCATAACACTGATTAATTCACACTCATGCAATGGAATTAGTTATTTTTAGTGTACGGGATAAGTGGTTATTTCATATTCACACACACACGCGCACTCACAAATCAGAAATGCATATTCTTTAAAACAATAGACTACTTTTGTTTGGTTTTATCACGTAAGTTACCTGATGCACGTTAACATTCGATGCAGTCAAACTATTGCTAATGGAAGAAGAAGAAGGGATGATGCTAGTGTTGCTAGTGGTAGTAGACAACAAACTACTGGTAGCAGAGGATGACACGACGACGCAGCCGGTGCTGCTACTGCTGGTAGCAGTCGATTCGTTACTCGTCACCGTTGTTACCTTGTTCGCCAACAGGCTCTTGATCAATGCCGACGGATTGGTTGTAGTCGACGAGATTGTACCGGACTGGTTCATAATCGTTGTCGTACCGGTCGTCTGCTGCGGTGGCTGAGGTGGTGCGATAACCGTTCCTAATGGCTGTGGCGAGATTGTGGTCTGATTTACTACGATTACGTTGTTCTGTGGGTCAATGGACGAATTAGGGTTTAAAATTTGCTGCATGATCTGTGCTGGCTGGTTTTGATGAGACGGTTTCTGAAAGTTATAACGTAACAAGTTAGTTTACAAATGACAGATCAGAAAACGATATGAATGTATATAAGAATGCATATAAAAAGCATTAGTAATTTATACTATTGATTATTAATACACTGCTTAGTAGAAAAACCTAATTAAGCCCATTAAAGTAAAATGCCGAAAAAAAGCTATTTATATACAAAACTTTGACACATCAAACTAGATAAACTCACCGGTAAGTAATTTTTGTGCTGAAATCATTAAATGTGATAGCTTTTGACAATATTCTATATGACACAGTCATTCCAAATACAAATTATTTATATTTGTTCATTCCTTCCATCCCAAGAAACAAGATTTGGTTTTGCATCAAGTAATAAAGACAATGATAACAAATACATCATTTACAACTCAACAACACAGAGGTGAAAACATTACAGGATATCACATCTCAAAAATACAACTATACTCAGTAGGCCAAATTCATTGTGAATATTCGTCAAATCATTCTTTTAGTAAACCCTTCCGGTACCAAACGAGATCAAATTTTTGTAACAATTTTATTTTGTACAAAATGAGTTCTGAATTTAGTGACATTATTTCACCAAGAAAAGATGGGCCAAATTTTTACCCAACTAGCGAAAGTAATACGCCATACCCAAATCCTAGTTTATCAAGAAATGTACAGTCTTCAAAAGGACTTCGACCACCGAGTGGAATTCGACCTCCAAGTGGAGGACTCCGACCACCGACCGGCAGTGGATTGGGCCACCCAGCTCCTCCTGGCAAACCAGCTCCTCACTACACGGGATTTCTGCGTCAACCCACTGGATTTCAAGTACAATCGATGAGAGTTTCTGGAACTGAAATATCACAACCACATTCATCATTATCGAATTCAAATGAACAATTTCCCTCTAAGCAACCAAAATCCGCTATTTGTGTTCCGGACAAAAGCTTGCAAAAATTGATACCTCTTCCTGGAGCACCTCAGAAACTAGCAATGATACCGAAACCAATTAGAATTCAAGGTCCAGATTTTTCCAAGTTACCATCTAAAACACCTACGCGAATTCCATCAGCGTCGCTTCTGCCTAAACCAGCATACATACAGTCTTCCGAATCCTCAGTTTATGAACGACCTGCGGAAAGACGAATAACACCAACAACTCGGTTGAAGCCTCCATCATCTAAAATAATTCAACCAACACCAATGAGAACACAGGACGTTCATCAATTACCAATTATACGGTTAACACCTAGTTCTCCACCGAGAAGCACTGTATCGAAAAAAGATCCACGTACTCCAATCTCTAGGACACGACCAGCTACTGCTCCAGCGACTACTCCGAGACGTAGCCCAATTTCGATTCCTAAAACTCCTGTTTCGATTGTGCGCCCTCCAACAGCCGCAATGAAAACTCCACATCGAACGCCAAGTTCGACGCTTTCACTACCACTACCTCGAACAGCAATCAAGAAGCGTATCGAGTCCATAGATCCTGATGCTGAAGTGTACAATATTGTAGGAAGAGATGTAGAATTTGTTGATTGGATACCATCGCCTGAGGTTATACGAGAGATGCCACCTGTAAAAAAAGCTGTTGCTCGACCGGTCGGAAAGGCCAACATTGTAAAAGGTTTAGTTCATTCAAAGACAAGCCCACCTAAAGAACATGTGCCAGTCAAACGACCACCAAAAGAGAAGAAAATTTATCAATTCCCTGATGAACCATCTGTAGTGGCAGCAAAGCAGTTTGCTGCTCAAATCAGCTCAGATCTAACCAGATTTAAACAAATGGGAACGGATATGCAAGAATTGAAAGGGAGGAAGTCGTCTGTCTTAGAGAGAATAAAGAAGATGTACGCCGCAGAAGGTCGCACCGAAAAGGAATCAACTGTGTTAGAAATGGAGGGCTTTAGGGAGAAATATGGTATAACACAGAGTCCAAAGATGCGCCAATTGCTAGAGGTGACCGGTGAATGGAATCGAGAAATTTTAGAAAACCAACAGTTCCAAGAAAGGTTAGCTCAAGCAACTCCAATCACTCCAAAAGATAGAGTAAAAGTGGTGCCGTCTTTAGACTACATAATAGAGTCTCCCGAAGCACACCAGGATGTGATGCAACGTTCTAAAATAGAACTTATTCGACGAGAAAAAATTGACGACTACAGGCAACGGATGGAAGTTCACAAAGAATATCGTAAGCTGTTGGAGGACCGAAAGAAAAATATTATAAGCCGCAGACCATTAACGAAGCAGGAACGCGACGATATTCGAAAACTTTACCAGGACGCCCAAGAGATGCGTTATACTACTCCAACGGAAGAGGAACTCGACAACGCCTTACGATTATCAGAGATGATGGAACTTGAAGAAGCACGCGTGTCTATGAAGGATTCTCCAGACAGGAATGTGGAAGTATTACTACCGGAAACGTGTCCGACAGTGGATATAACCGGTGCAGTCGGAGATGTTTTGATTCCCGTGGAAATCCCGATCGAAGAAATGGTGACCATTAACAGTTTGGATCGTAGTACGGCTAAAGTAGCATTGAAAGCGTCTTTGATACCAGCGCCTACCGATGATGCGGCCACAAAACTGTTGGAATCAGGGTAACTATATTTTTATTAGTATTATTATCACACCTGCTTTATTTCGTCTTGGTTGAAGTGAAACTACAATAATACACTGAAGTCTTTTTTACGCGAATTTACGTACCGCATAACTCTGAAAATTCGCATAAAAAACCGCATAACTCTGAAACTTCGCATAAAAAAACCGCATAACTCTGAAACTTCGCATAAAAAAGACCGCAGAAGGGCAACCGCATAACTCTGAAAATTCACATAAAAAACCGCATAACTCTGAAACTTCGCATAAAAAAACCGCATAACTCTGAAACTTCGCATAAAAATAGTCGCGTAAAAAACCGCATAAAAAAGACCTCAGTGTACTAATAATTGAAACTGGCATAATCGAGCAATTGACGCGAAGGTAACAATTTTGAAAGAATTGTGTGCAAAAAAGTTGATAACATGTGAATAATTTTTATTTAAAAACAGATTTATAAACTGTGAAATTTTAAAAAATGGAAATCACAGTTTATGTTATCTTTGTCACTTTAGTAAATGGTTTTATATAATACTTTTTATTTAAATATATTAAGAACGATGGCCCAGGTTGGCGGTTCAATGCGTTGGGCGCTGGTCTTACGAGCTAGTTTTCGTGTATCCGAGCCTCAACCTGGAAGGATTTTCATGACGTATATTACTAAAACAAAACTCTGTTGACGTTTATTTCTTTGGTTCTGCTCTTCCGGCAGTGAAACACCGTCATTTCTGCTCGAAAGTGCAAAACCAGCCTGGAAGAACCTAACTTCTTACGCCCCTATACCATTCGAATCAGTTCATCAGCAAATGTGTGTATGAAAAGCTCTGTGTTTTCATACAATGTTCCTGAATGTTATTTGGATCCGACTTCTGGTTCCGGAACTACAGGATGATATGGAATGAAATTAAAATGTCATTCATTTTTCTCGGAAAGGCAAAAACACAACCGTTGGGTACTATTTCTTTTCCAGGCATAAAGTCTTTAGTTCGGAATCTTTGAGTATTATTAAGACAAACGTGCAGTTGCTCTTAGCGGTTCAATGCATAGGGCGCTGGTCTTTCAAGCCAGTTGTCGTATGTTCGAGCCCCGACCTGGAAGGATTCTTAGTGTCAGTAGGATCCATTGTACTAGCCATGCAATGATTCTATACACTAAGAATCGGCTGCGAAGTCTGTCGAAACAGAAAGGCCAAATTCCACGAAAGGAATGTAATGCCAAGACTTTGCTTTGTTGCATTTGCTCTGAAAATACCAGCTATGCGTTGTGAAAATGAGACCTTAACTTATACTACCATCTTATTTGCAAAAGAATATAAAAATGTTGGATTACTTATTAGTTACTACAGAATTTGGTGTGCAGAATATTACAACCAGTGTATTTTATGTTACATTTGAAAACCAAGGTACTTTGAAATAAATATGTATTACATAGCTATAAGCAGATATATGAGTTCTTAAGAAAGTTAACGCAATGAAATCTGCAATCTCTATTGTTCTAAAAACCTGCGAATATATTTTAACTGAAGCATCATGGTAATGCGTTAGCCAAACTAAAAAGCAAAGCGTTAGCTACAAACTACAAAAAAAACAAACTAACTACTTATACATAATGAATATTGCTCATAACATTACAAACTGAAGAATTACTATACATTTACGTCTGACCTGGGTCATGAGGCTTTGCTTTCCACTGGTACTAGCGGTAGCACCCGTTCCGCCGCCAATCAGTTGGGGTTTAATCTGTTGAACTGGTTTAGTAGTTGGAGGCTGTTGTTGAGCTTTTGATAATGCATGAACTGAAGGGATTGGTTTTTGGATGACAGTCAATTTTCCAAAATTTCCATGATGCATTGGATTTGATTTCGCCATAGTTCCTAGTGATGTTACTGACTTGGAAGTTGCATTTGACGTCGTAGGTACGCTCATATTTGAATGTGAGTGAGAACCACTGACTATGTTTTGTCCAGGTCCACATTTGCCATTATTTGATACATTCTGATGCGGCTTACTATCATTATGGCTCATGACTGCGCCATGAGTTGCGTTACTGGTGTTACTGATGATGGTGCTACTAGATTCTACGCTTGGATTCTATCATATACGGGAGGCCGTTGGATATTGCCAATTGAAGATACGTGTAGGTTAGCATACAAACAGATTACAAATATTGTATTAGACAAAACTATGTTATTTACTACACAAACTACAAAAGATTATCCAAGTACAGATTGCAGGGCGATTCTTTGGCTTACAACATATTTTTCAATCTATTCAGTAGGAATGGTATACAAACAAAATTTAACCAAGTAGGCAAGGTGTATCTGGCAATTTGAAATTTCGGGAAAGTTCGTCCTTTGTAAGACGGTTGAAAATTTTCGTAAGCATTTTTGTTTTACACTATGAACCAGGAATCCAACAAAATTGTGTCACCAAGGAAACTTCGACAGAGCCCCACCCGTGGGAGTGGTATCAATACAACCTATCAAAATCCATTGGGAGGACTTCGGCCACCGAGTGGAATGCAGTCAACAAGTAGAAGACTGCAGCCACCGAATGGAGCGCTTCGACCACCAAGTGGACGACTATATCTTAGTCATCCACTTGGTGGTCGAAGCGCTCCACTCGGTGGCTGCAGTCTTCTAGTTGTTGACTGCATTCCACTCGGTGGCCGAAGTCCTCCCAACCGTCTTCTGAAGTACCCGCACATGCTGGTGTCGCTCAACCAGCATCAAGAATAGCTCCTCCTACTCGACTGCAAGCGCCCTTGTCCAGATTAGTTCGACCAACGGCAACAAATAGACCAGTCGCTTCACATCAAGTATCTAGAGGAAGTCCGACGCAAGCAGAAACATCGCCGAAGCAGGGCGCAGATAACACTGCTGTTGTTACTTTAGATGTAGACGACTTCAGAGAAAAGTACGGTGTCACACAAAGTCCACAGATGTGCCAACTGTTAGAACTTACCGATCATTTGAACCGAGAAATTATAAAAAAACAACTCGAAGTGGAATCAATATCTCCTGGTAAAACAGCAGGACGTGCTCGATTAGAACTTTTTTATTCCCGGAAGCGGCGCCTGTGGCAGAAATATCTGGGACAGTTGGAGATGTTCTGGTGCCGGTTGAAATTCCTATTGATACAATGATAACCATCAGCAGCCTGGATCGAAGTACGGCAGAAATTGCCCTGAAGGCCGGTTTGATTGCAGTACCAGCAGATGATGCTGCTAAAGAGATTTTAGCAACTAGGTAATAGTATTCATTGTGTTACCTAGTTGCTAAAATCTCTTTAGCAGCATCATTGTGTTCATCATGTATTACTAACAAATAACCTATGAATTAGTTCACTGTAGAACGCTGACGACTTGAATTGTCAGTAGAGTTGCAAAAAATGACGAAAAAATGAGATCCTTATGAAATCGGAATTCGTGATCGTATATTCAAGTCACCGCATTTTGAGCTAAAACCAATGAAATTTTCATATTCGTTTGTTTGTTTGATGAAACTACCCTGGGACAGATTTAGTTATCTCAAGCGAAAACGACATAAGATTGAAATCGAACTTAACATAGCTCAATAGACGAATTTCTCGCCTAATCGTATTCGGAGTAGGACTGGACAGTTTCCAAAAACGGTCTAGACTGTTTTTGAAAAGGGTCAAACTTATTTTACCATTTTTTTTTTCAAATGGTCGAAAAGCGACAAATCCCACAACAATGTTTTGTACTAGTGATCAGTGAAATTTTCGAATAAAAATACTGAAAATTTCCAAATCGAGTCTTGCGCTGATCGAGATTAATTAAAAAAAAATTTAAGTTGATTTACAAAGAAAACTTTAGTTAGAAGAACATTTTTCCCTAAAAGTTTCTATCCTGCAATATACACAGAAAAACATTATGAATTTTACAGAATTGTACAGGCTCCGAATGTAATTTGCACTCGGCTACCAAGTGCCGCTGTATGGATTTCAAGCCATGTAATTTTCAAATCATACAAAACTACAAACTTCAAAATTTCAGAAACCGCGGGGCTAAACCGGCTTTCCATGAGGCTAAAAAGATTCACACAAAAATGAAGACCGAATAGAGTAGCGCGCCAAATCTCACGATGCCATAATAAGTGAAAAAAAAGAATGTTCGAATAGATTGTCTGTTGATTTCAATTTTTCGTGAGACATAATCCTGCTCGCCGAAAATATAGGTTTTGTCTCCAAATTTGACACCCTGCTGAACAAAGGAATTTATGCAGAAACCGGCTTTAGAGTTTTTACTACAGACTATTTAATTGTAGGGGTTGGGGTTCACTAGAAGATTAGCTATTAGCTCTCACCGGACAGTACCAGCCTAGATGCCGTGTGGAATCCGGCGGAAGAAAATGAACCAAGAATAGATCCACAGGATTCCTGCTTCCATGTAGTAAAAGGCGACAATTGCAGGAGTTTCTTTTTCCTTTCAGCTATTAGAAATTTTCAATATCTAACTGATTGAAATAATTCACTTCTGATTACTCTATTTTACTAAATTATCTCTTCGTTTAACCTATTTTCGTCTAGCTTCGGAGAAAAGTTTTATTTGGAATGTTTTCTTCTTTCATGTTATTGATTGTCTTTCAGGATTGTAAATTGAATGATAAAAAACAACTAATGCGTAAATTCGTTAATATTACAAAGTTAATAACAGAGATAACATATATCGGTATATTGAATACATAATAAAAAAACACTTGATTTTAATATTTCAAACAAAAAAATATTTTTCTCGGTAGCCGACTGCCCAGATCAACCAATATAACCAATTAATAATTTTATTAAAAAATTAAAATAATACAGTGGAAATAATAAAGGATCGGGACGCGCGTGAGGTCTGTTGACCTTTGTTTGGTGATTTAAAATGATTTTACAACAACTGCTTAGAATATGTCAATGCAATGAATCAACTGTTTTGTCTAAATCCTATTAACTCGTTTATTTTGTAATTTCATTTATAAAAAATAGGGAAGTTTTTATTCTTTACCCGATAGTATTGCAATTTTTTCTTCAGTTTCCTCGAATAAAAGCTGTGAATCAAGACTTCCCGGGACTTCAGTATCGGATATTGTTGAAACGTTCACTCGGGAAGTCATTGAGTTTACTGGTGCATCCGAACATCTTGAAACCGGAACAGGTCGCGCGTGAATACTACCATTACTGAAATTTATACTAACAAATATACTTCTCCTGTGACACTTGTGGAGTGCGCAGTAGTATATACGGCCTCTAGTAACAACAAGTGTTGGACTAACATCTCTTCCCATTCCTTAGACGATCTACATTCAGGCCTGGTCGGCGCCAGTACTGATCAATGAATTCTGGGGTTACCAGAAGATGTACATTGAAGCAGAGATGTCTATCTCCTCTGTGTGACGAAGAGCAAGCAAAATTTCTCCCCTCGCACTGACAACTTCAACGAGAGCTCTGCTCTTTCACATTTATACACCACTGTTGTGTAAGTGTGCACGCATCATGAGTGCGTTTGTTTATTTCCTTTTACCACTTCCACTGAATCGCACCAAAGTGCTAGAGCATTAGCTAATAAATTCTCTGAGGAGGATGCAGATACTTTCACAGAGGTGTACACGCCGGTGAGCACTCTGCTGTATGGTTTTCGTAGATGAAGCGTGGACACGCAAAATCAGCAAAATAAAACAATTTATCGTAAAATTTTCGGTTTTCCTTGCAAATTTTTCATAGCAAGGCCAGATCTACTCTCTATTAATTGAAGTTCACAGAAGTGTTTGCTCACAATCACGCGCCAGTGGTCACTTGGGTGTATTTAGACGAGAGCGCGTGTGAGCGATTCATGCGAAGAGAATGTGTTTCACTCGCGCCAGCTGCTTTAACCACAAGCACACACTCAAATGCTGTCTATTCGACACTGAGAAGAAGTGCGCTTTCCTCTTTGTGCGGTGCTTCGTTTTTTTCATCCTCGGTGTGGCAAAAATCTGACTCTAGCGTGTATAACTCTGGTGAAATGCCATCTCTGCATTGAAGGATGATTTACCAATTTCAGATCGAATCATCTAGAAATTCTGTACAATTTCAGCTAATCCCGATCAGTAACGGAGTGGCAACCAGGGGTGGTCACTCAAGCTCAAGCTATCCTTGGAAAAGTGACAAACTTTTTTTTTATCTAGATAATTTTTAGAAAAACAAATAAAATCTGAGAGCGTGCTGCTAATTCCGAATACACCCAGTAAATTCGAACATCGGACGCATCGTGCACGAAAGCTTGTGATTGCGTTTCGAACACGATTAAGGCTTACATTGTGTATCGCTAGAACAAAAGAGTGACTAGATACCAAAGGAAGAAACACAACGGCGGGAAGGGGTATAGCGCAGGTTGGATTCTCAACCCCTAACATAGGGCCAGAGTTTTTCTTGTCCTAAAAGGCGAATGGCCTTAAAGTTAAAGCTTTTATTATCGAATCAAAATCAATGTCAGATACTCTTCATCACCCTATCGGGGAGAAGTCGACTCAAAAATGCCTTGTTTGCTACCTCGTCGTTCTTGTACTTTAGTGATACATAATGAAAGCGTATAGCTTCTTCAGGATGGCGCGGTTGATGCAAATGGCGAATCCTATACTGAAAAACTACAAGGATCAGCCCCATGAAGTTGTCCGAGCCATTGATGTGTAACAAGGCAACCAAAATTTTCTAATGGTAGACATTTTCAATCAGTCGTTACACTTTTGAATCCGCAAATGCACGAGAGTCTTCTCGATCGAAAAATCAATACGTCGTTATTCAGAATAAGGGCGATAGACTCTGTTTGTCGTAATTCTATTTGTTTTGTAGCCGACGAAATCACATCAATAGCCCAAATGTATGCAGTTATATCTTTGTTCATGCTTACGATACGGATATCGATATTTAAGCTACTCTTCACCAAGCCTGTGTTCAAGTTTTGTATGCAAGCAGTTATTTCTATAGCGTTTCTCTACCATTACTACCATTCTGCGATTTCGGTTGAAGCGATAAACTTTTTCTCATTATCAATCGAGTTCATCTTATATAAATTAGAAATTAATCTTTGGCATTCAAAATTTACCCTGAGGTAGTTGTCAATTTCTCTGGTGAAACGACATAACATGGGGTTTCATCCAATGATTCATGACACAAGATCAGAGAATAGCAATTAAAGCTTCAAATCGTTTTATGACACTTTTTGTCTTGCTGTCTAGCAACAACCTACCTCTAGCATGCTACGCGTAGGACTGAAACGTTAGCTATAATTTTGCTTTTATTTATACGCCCTTATTCTGAATAACGTCGTATCGTTTTTTTCCCTCGTATTTCATTTGTATTCCCCATAACGCTATCAAAATCAAAGGTAGCTATGATTCGATCGAACCATATTCGATCGAAAAATCAATACAGCAGTGTTCTATTTTGTCTGCAAAAAATCTCCGGCATACTGGATTTTCCTGCCATAGTCGACGGTTTTGAAGGCAATTAGCTATAGAATACACTGGCACACACAGAGAGATATATACGAGTTCTGACCTCATCGAGCTGAGTAGAATGGTACGTAACACTATGGGACTTCGGGGCTCCGATCAAAAGTTAGTTTCTTCATTATAGGGCCTGTCTATAGAGAAAGACAAAAAAAAACGAAAATAGTAACACTATCAAAATCATTCCTTTGCGACTTTTTGCCCATATCGTTACTCCAGCACTACTGTATTGGAGTGCTAAGTTCCTTCTATCGTGCCCATTCACCCTTATTCTGAATACCGATGTATCGTTTTTTCGATCGTATTTCATTCGTATTCCAAATAACGCTAGCAAAATCAAAGGTAGCTAGGATTCGACCTAACCATATTCGATCGAAAAATCAATGCGTCGTTATTCAGAATAAGGTGATAATATCACAAAATTCACTGAATGAACATCATTTGACAGCTAACGGTGGTTTGTTTACGCATTCATTCTAACTTGAATACGTGTTATTAGAAATGTAAACACATCTGTACATGTCAAACATAAACTTTATTCATCCCGAGTTCATTTGTGATGTTATCTTGCAAATCCTAATTTGCTTGCTTCGAAGACAGCAAACGATGTCATACGGGGCAGACTCGCATGAGGCTGTTTTTTGGGGGGTTCAATCTTACACTGAATGAAAACATTTAAGACTTCCATATCATGCACTGAACCAAGTAAAAATCAGTTCCAAAACGTGTTAGAAATTTTCATAAACAGTTTCATGATTTTCACAACTACACTAGCTAAACAAGAGCGGAACAGGTAACTTCGGAATAAAAAAATCTGGTCCGTATATCCGTAGATCCTTTACACAATTCAAAGCGTCGAAAATAGAGATCATCCCTTAAGTTTTACTAAAACGCAACATATTTTCTTTCGCAGTATTGAAGAAATTACCAACACATCCATTCAACCAATACCTCAAACTGTGGATTCAATGTACGAGATCGATTTGAAATTGGACCGACCTAAACGACAAAACCTAATACAATTACAGGGAACGTCGCGTCCTTCCTGGTTCCCCGGATTCTATACAGTTTTTCCTGGCCCACCCGGTTTAGTGCAAGCTACAAAATCGCCCAGTTCGACCCTGCTAACTGCACGGAGAAAAATTCAGCCATCCGTTGCAGATTAGCTGGCTAAAATTGCAAGTATTGACAAAGTTTGCGATGATCTACAACAACACAATTTTGTAGTTTGGTATTTCTTCTGGTAGTGCTCGCGAACTTCCATTCAACGTTTAAATAGTAATTAATCAGTAAAAAGAGAGCGATTAATATCCACACAATTTAGTTTACGGAATTTAATAGAAATATCACTTACCATTGCTGCACTTTTCTGCAGAGCACCCGCAGATAACGAGGATGGCTTTGGTCTGAGTTTGATACCTTCGTAGTACAAGTTACAGGTTTCAACCCCGTTATGTTCGGTTTTAACCTGCGTCGGTCCAACAGTGCCTCCAAAAACGGTTCGCATGCAACGTGGAAAATGCGCTTGCGGTACTACAGCTTTGCGACCGATTTTTGCATTCGCTGCCAAATACTGCCGATATACTTCATTCTGTTCGATTTTACTCGCCAAGGTCGATGTAGTTTCAAAGGTTGCTTTCAACCAAGCATATGCAAACTGTTCATTCTCCTGGGACTGTTGTTGCTGAGCGTGTTTGGCCGCCACCGTCACCGGACCTGATACTGAACTTTGTGACGAGGTTGTAGCTGCTACTTGAGTAACAGGAAGTTTTGGCGGGGTTGCGTCACCACGGCTTATAATATTAACAGGTATTTGAGGAGATTGAGAAGCTGCTGGACGAGTTACGCTGGTTACTTGAATGCCCGTTGTATTCACGGGCGAAGCTGTACTCGTAGTAGTTGTGTTCATTTGACCAATTGCGGTTGAAGCCGCCATTTTACTTGATACTGTGTTCTTGGGAACCTCCGGTAGCGCAGGAATAGTTGGAATCGGAATTGAAGGTTGTTCTTTCTGTTGTACCGTTAGTTGAGCCATGCTTGGTGCTTGTGATTGCATAGTGGAGCTAGGATTTTGATTTGGATTGCCAGAATGATAACCGGATATATTCCCAGGGATGGTTTCCACTACTCGCATTAGTATACAAGCATCAGGACCATAACTTTGTGCTTCCACCGTTACCAGCGAAACCAACGTGTCAATTATACCAGTTACATGCATCATCGAGGTACAAGGTTTTTCGCCCATTGACGTTAACGAATAGATACATTCCAGTGTGTACAACAGCAACATTATGTCACTCAACGAAAGAAACAAACAAATTTGATCATATATCGTTTGATTCAAACATCTGGTAAGATTTTCCTCGTTACTTTCTTTCTGAGCTATTTTACTCAGTATTTCCAAACAACTAATGATGACTCCTCGATCTGCTCCCTCTAACCCTTCCGAAATTGTGGAAAGTAAGCATCTTGTGACCTCATCCGCTTGGGGATCGCTGATGTCAATTTCAATCGCAACATTACCCAACATATCCAATCCCATATGATGCAGATTATTCCATCGGGCGTTAGCACACATGATTAAAAATCTTAAAAACGACCGGTTAGCTCCCAATACAATAATATTTTCTTCGTTGAAGCTTAGGTTTCTAAATATTGACGCAATTTGTTGCACTCGTTGCCCAATATAGTCATTGGTTCCTAAACCAGATCCCAAACTGAGGAATCCTCTTAACGTCGCCATGTTCAATTGTCCACAATTTTCTTCATCTGCGGTCTTGTGGTCTTCCTCATATATACTTTTGATGAGTTCGGTAGGATCTCGTTCAAGCTTCTGAAAGCAATCTTCGTAAGATAATTCCAGCACTTGAGGTTTTTCCAGAAGACTATCTTTCCAAAACCGTTGCAATGAGTTATTTCTTATATTTGCATAGTAAACATTGAACATGTCTCGAAGAGTGTAATGGTTAAAGACTCCCCCGTGAGCCAACAGAACCTCAACTAATTTTGGGCATTTATCAACTTTCAGAGTATGTTTACTTTCATTAGACATCAGTGTACACACGTTTATAGCAAAATCCTGCTCATTCGGCAGCGGAGACAAAAGAGATAACATTAACTTGTCGTACTCGGTTGGTTTATACAAATCACATGACAAATTCAGCGAAGCTCTCATCGCTTCTGGTATGTTATGTTGTGCATGGTTATACACTGCCGGTATAGAATGTAGCATTCGGGCCGACCATCTTCGGTTGTGTCTTTTCTCCTCGTCTTCCTCATCAGCGGGATCTTTTTCTTCCCCGTGGAAATTAACCCGTTCGTATCTGTCCAAAAATCGAATATATATTTGCTTGATAGCAATCTCATTATTAACACAGTGTTTCGGAAGTTTCATTTCATCTATCACTTCATCCCAGTCCTCGCGGGCATTAACTTTCAACCAACCACCCCGACCAATAACGATTGAGTAAAGCTTATGCAAATCCACATCGCGTCCACATATTTTCGGCAAACGCACGAAAGGTGTACTAAAATAATAAAGAATTATCAAAACAGATTAAAATACTTCATAACTCAAATCACTCACCCGTTTTTCTCATGAAATTGAAGCAAGTCCTGCAAGAAACTAGCTTTACCCTTTTCAACAAACAGCTTTACTTTAGTTCGAGCTCTTCCACCGCTTTCTTTAGCCGGAGTGCTGCTACTGTTTTGGTTCATGAAGATATCATCTTCGTCCTGGCTGCGACGCTCTGTTTTGATTTTATTTTCACTATCAGTCGTCATACTTGAGAGCAATATTGTAATGTCGTTGTTTAATTGCTCTTAATGATTTGTTTCGCAAAATAATACCAACAAATTAAACTTTTTCCTAATAGCATACCATTTCCATCCACCGCCGTTTGCGTCGGAAAAGTAAAACAGTAACTATCATCGGATACACACTTTTCATAAAACACTCAAACGTTGCACAAACGAGATCTAAGCACTGAAATAAAAAACCTTTTCATATTCGTTGATTCGAACCCCGACCTGGAATGATTCGTTGTGTCAGTAGAATCGTAGCACCAGCCATGCAATGGTTCTGTACACTCGCAATCGGCTGCAAAGTCTGTTGAAACAGAAGGTCGAATTCCACTACAGGAATGTAATACCAAGGCTTTGCTTCATATTCGTTGAATTATTAAAATTGCGCGTGCAGATTTTGTTATAGGATACATGCATGTAAAAGTACCAATCGATCAGCGTAATAATGGTTGAAATTGGGAAGTGTTCAATTATAATCATATAATTTTTGAATGCCAAATAAAAGAAAAATATTTCTCCCTGGTTTTTCTTATAATAAATCTACAATATAATTGACACCACAATCTACTTTTTGATAAACTGCATTTATCTCTTAGAAATGAGTAGTAAATGAGAACCATTTTCTTATACTGTTTTTTCCGGGTATATTTTGAATCAATACAGATTGACATCAGGAAACACTAACAGTGGATAATGTCAAAAACAATAGTGCAGGATAGACGTACACAATGGTTTGTGTCTAGGACAGAAAAAAAAACAACAACGAAAAAACCGATACGTCGTTATTCAGAATAAGGGTGAATACGTGCCTTGCTATCATTGTTGCCAGTAGATATGATTATTCATTCTGAAAAGTTTCACCCCTTATAACATGCGATTATTTATCATTTGAAAACACTTAGACAAATATTATATCAGTCAAAAATATAACTGTGGATTCATTTTGAATGTACCTAATTTTTTCTAACTTTGACACAGAATGGTTTTTGCTTCATTCGATCCCCATAACGATTTTCAGATGGTTTTAATAAGTCGGTCATTCAATTTCCCCTCTGTCAAAAACAAATTGATTTGTATGAATATCATTGAAAATTTGTTTGAAGCACATACACTTATAAATTGAATGAATCCAAAATGTAGATGATTTTCGTTTCAAAATTAATCATTACAGCAGCCATATAGGAAATACTATTCATTTTGTAGTGCGTATGATGTTCCTACATATAATCGCATACCATAAACCGAATGAATTTAATCTACACCAATCGTCGGATGATATTAGGGAGATTTTCAAGTTTTATGTATTACGGAGTCCTTATAATGCGGATTATAAGATGAATTAATATTGAAATTATACAGCTGGAAATAAAAATAAATTAAAATGCAAATGACCTACAATTAAAAAAAAAGTTTTAATTATGCTCCACTTCCATTTTTAAACATTTCTATGACAGTTGAATTTTTTTACAACTGCATTGGAGTTCAATGAGTATGAATAAGAACTGGTCAAAGTGTCAAAAAGGTATCACAGTATATGCATATTTTTCAAAATCGATGAACTGATATGTAAGTGCTCCTAACAAAGGTGGAAATTATCAGATTTGATAAGAAAAATATGACGAAGAATGTCCCACACACTTTCGTCAACCAAGATGTTGGAACGGATTTTGGCGTATACTATAGTTTACAAAAATTGATAAGATTATTCGCAAGAGTGCTTTGGGCTGGAACCGCAGGATGCCTAATAAAACTATGAAATATTGTACGAATAATTAAGTTTAGGCAATTTCAATTTATTTTATTGAAATAGTAACAAAGTCATAAAAAAGTTAATTAAATGAATAGAATTGGTTGAAGCTGCAATTTGTTTTCCTTTAATGGATTTAGATTTTTTAAAAACCATTTTCACTGAATTATTTAAAAAAACATTGAAAGAAGAAGATACAAATAACACTGAAGATAAAAATCATTTATTTAACAAAAATAAAAATATATTTGTTCAAATTTCAATTTGGTTTATTTTCGTTTATTTTGAATAGTTGATAATGTTTCAAGAAACTTACCTTCCCATTCTATGGTAGTAAAAATAATATATTTCATGAGGGACTCTGCTTTAGTTTTAAGATGCCGAGAGCAAGGTTTTCGCACATACCACTTAGACACCTGAGACAATGTTGCAGAGAAACCATTTATTGTTACATATTCATTGAAATTTTTCCATTGAACATAAGTAGACATTTCAATATTCTGTATAAACTATGCTGGAGTCGGTTGAGTTATTGTACTAATTTTTATCAGGGTATTCAATGGATTGTACACAAACTTTTTACAATGAAGTGTATAGGTTGGTAAGTATCGTAACAATTAAAAGCTTAATTTTTCGCCTCAACAATTTTTCGGAAAAGAATCAAATGTACAGTTTGAATATATTCACCATTTAGCAGCAGAAACCAACATAAAAAAACATATTGCACAGTGAATAATAAATTTTGTCATCAAAATACAATAAATTGTATTTAACCGAATAGTTCCGATTGAGAATCACTTATTTCCGCTGTGGAATTGGTTGGTCAAATGAAAAATCCAATGGTTTATTAATATAAGCAAATGTAAGCAAAACTACGATCATAAACAAGCACTGCTGTAACACCGATTTTCGTCAATAAAGACAAACGGAACGGAAAGAATCTTCCGTTTTCTGTTTTGTCACTAAAGCCGAAAGTGAACGCAGTAATCGAAACTGAGGACTTTCCCGAATAACTCGTCGCATCCACGTCCACTTCTGTGAAATAGAGTAAGATAGCGAAAGGTTACTGACAAGTATGTTGTTCATCTGCTTTTTGTTGTCATCAAACTACGTGATCGTCACTCCATATAGCTCGATAAGAGGACAAGTGGCGCCATCTACTATCCAGTAGCATCGTAAAAATAATCATTTGTACATCCTCACAAATCATGCATGGATTTTGCGAAAGCTGCGCCAATACTGTTCCCGACGGTAGCAAAGCACTAAAATGTGGAGGTTTTTGTTCTGCCTTCTTTTGTGCAAAATGTTGCGGCTTGAATGATGAACTTTTTGCGGCAGTCGTGAATAAATCGAATGTTTTTTGGATGTGCAATACGTGCAAAAATATTATGGAAAAGGCGCGTTTTCGCAATTCGTTGATATCGGTAGAAGCAGCAAACCAACAAATTATTGACGATCTTAAAGATTCTATTCGCAAGGACATCTTAGAAGATCTAAAAATGGAGATTCGAACGAATTTTAAAACTCTAATTGATTCTGTCCCAAAAACTCCACTTTCCGTACCAAAGAAATTTTCTTTCAACTCTGCCAAAAGGAAAAGAGACAGAGATGATGATAACAATAGACCGTCTAAATTGCTTCGCGGCACCGATGATTCTGTTTCTTCAGTTTCGCTAATCTCTGAGAATAAAGAGGAAAATAAATTCTGGCTGTATTTATCAGGAATCTCTCCGGAAGTCCCTGATAGTAGCGTAGCCATGCTTGCTTCTGAACGACTGGGAACGGCAGATATCACTACTGTCAAATTGGTACCACGCGGAAAAGATCCTAGTACGCTAAACTTTGTCTCATTTAAACTAGGCATACCCATTGAATTTAAAGAGAAGGCAATGGTATCTTCGACATGGCCCGTTGGCATCGTTTTCCGTGAATTCGAAGACAAATCCAATACCAGGAAGGTTTTTTGGAAACCAGAGATGTCAGCTACCGCCGGTCCGCCGATAACCATCAGTTAGACACTCAGTCGCCCTGTACTTTTACGGCTCACGTTATCGCTCCTCAGTAATGTAAAAGTAATGTAAAGCATTGTGCGGTCAATCGCCCGCC
This sequence comes from Malaya genurostris, assembly GCF_030247185.1. Lineage (NCBI taxonomy): Eukaryota > Metazoa > Arthropoda > Insecta > Diptera > Culicidae > Malaya > Malaya genurostris. Next base: position 170,539,697 of record NC_080572.1, read on the forward strand.
TACTCTTTCCTCGTATACTAATTGTCAAAATGTTACCCACCCTCCCGAATACCTGACCGTTTACTATCAAAATGTTCGTGGGATGAGAACAAAGACGCAACACTTTTTGTTATCTCTCTCCTCCTGTGACTACGATGTTATTGTTTTGACCGAAACGTGGCTGCGAGAAGATATACTGAACTCTGAACTCTCGACCAATTATACAATATACCGATGCGATCGTAACTCGTCTTCTAGTCAATTGCTTCGTGGAGGAGGGGTACTCATCGCAATCAAGAATAACTTGACTGGGATCGCAATAAAAATGCACGGATTTGAACACCTAGAACAAACTACCGTACGTGTCTCGCTACCAAATCTATCGCTATACATCTGTTGTATATATTTAAGGCCTAATAGTGACCCAGATCTTTACAGTTCTCACGCCTCTGCAGTTCAGCAAGTCCTTGACATTGCGAATAGTATGGACCGTGTACTCGTTTTAGGTGATTATAATCTTCCTCATCTGCGATGGACTTTTGATCATGATCTAAAATCTTATCTACCTGAAAACGCTTCATCTGAACAAGAAATATCGATTATGGAAACGATGATAGCAGGAGGTCTTTATCAAATCTGCTCACTTTCGAATATGAATGGACGAATCCTGGATTTAGCATTTGTTAATAACACGGATTTTGTAGAATTATTTGAGGCTCCGACATCCATACTTAAAGTCGACCCCCACCATAAACCTTTTGTTTTAAGGTATGAAAAGCATCTGAATGAGAATATTGTTTTCTCTGAAACTTACGACGATCTCGACTTTGATTTTAATCGTTGCGATATGGATGATATATCAGCAGATATCGAAGCTGTCAATTGGCAAGCTATGCTTGGTGGTAACGATTTGGACCATGCGGTTTCATTGTTTTATGATACAATACATAGAATTTTACATAGCAGAGTTCCTAAAAAACGAGTTAGAAACAAAGTGGATTACAAGTTTCCATGATTACATGTTACGAAAACAACGCAAACACTATTATCGTTACAAGACTGAAGACAACAAAATTGTTCTTCGACAATTTGAACTGCAATATGAAACCGCTAGAAATAATGCCTTCCGTGATTATCTTAACCGTATCGAGAATAGTCTTCGAAATAATCCCTCAACTTTCTGGACATATGTAAAGAGCAGGAAACGTTCTGGTGGCATTCCCGTGAATGTTTTTCTCAAAGATGTAAGCGCTCACTCTGCATCTGAGGCCGTTAATTTATTTGCCGATTATTTCCGTGGTGTATTCAACAGTTCCCCTGTCAATCCGTCGCAGGAATATATTGATAGTTTGGAATCGTACAGTGTTAACCTACCTCTCTTGAATAAAGGTGAAACTGAAGTCATGGAAGCACTATCCAGTTTAGATTCAACGAAAGGTCCAGGACCGGATCGTCTACCGCCAGTGTTTTTAAAACGTTGTGCCCGATCATTAGCTGTACCAGTTAATATGATTTTCAACCGATCAATAATCGAACATACTTTTCCTAGTGCTTGGAAAGTCGCTGCTATAGTTCCAATACATAAGAATGGAAACACTCATAATATTGAAAATTACAGAGGGATCTCGATTTTGAACTGTCTAGCTAAAGTACTGGAAAAATTTGTTTACGACGCGATGTACTCTAAAGCGTCTCAAATCATTGCTGATTGTCAACACGGGTTTGTGAAAAAACGATCAACAACGTCGAATTTGTTATCATACACAAACAGCTTGATTCCCACCATCGAGAAATACCAACAAATTGATGCGATATATTTCGACTTTTCTAAAGCATTCGATAAAGTACCACATAATGTTGTCATCCTAAAGTTGCAACGACTTGGATTCCCCCCATGGTTAACTAGATGGCTGGATTCATATCTTTCTGGTCGATCCGCTTTCGTCAAGATTGATACCATACTTTCAAATAAGCTCGAAATACCTACTGGTGTTCCTCAAGGAAGTCACCTGGGACCGCTTATATTTATTTTATTCATAAACGATCTTTGTAATCGCATAAAGTCTGGAAAATTGTTCTATGCTGATGATCTGAAGATTTTTCGCCCAATCGCCTCGAATCTCGACTCCGTAGTACTTCAAGAAGACATAGCTGTCGTAAACGCAGGGATTGGCCGAATCACGAGAGAAATAAAACGACGTCTATTCTCTACTAATTCACAACAATGATTGACTTTTTATTATTCTCTTCTGACAGTAATGACATAGTTAGAAATACAGGTCGGTATACACCAGGCAAAGAAACTAAATACAAGGGTTGTGTATGTAGGTAAGGCATATCATAACATTTCTCCCCCCCTTAGAAAGAATTCAGTCCCATGTTTTGTCACACAAATTTGGAGTTAGTAGATTAGTTAAACCACATTACAAGTTCAATCGACGTGGGGGTTTCCTATCTCTAAAAGATCTTCGAACAGAGCCCCTTGCGGGTTCAGTTAATAGCTTAGGATCTACCACAGACTAACAGACAGGACACTCAAATTAGATTCTTCAATCATTTTAACGGTCATTTCGAATATTCCTTTATTTGGGACAGTGCTCACATGTGTCATGATGGCGCCACGTTACCCTATCAAAAACATCCTGTCTGTCATCTAGACTGTGTTTATTTTTTTCATTTACCAACAGAGTTGCCAATTATACAAAATTACCTGTAATGTATTGTTTTGTATACGTCCATGCGAATTTCATACAGGATACAGATTTAATACATATTGCCAAAACTATATACATAATTGTGCCTACTTCTCATCCTCCAACGCAATACAAACTCGAACCCGTTTTGTTACAATATTTACTTGCTTCTGGTCTGCCGCCACTTAATTTCGGGTGAAAACTACCAACACAATAAAAAATAGTCTAGATGAACAACGCTGAGTCAAATAAATGGTTATCTTCCAACATCGCGAAAAAGTTGAATATATTATCAACGTAATCCAATAATTTATTGCGACTATTCATTTTCAAATATTTGGATGAAATCAGGCATCCCTGCAAGCAGCTGATCGGTGTTGACAAACGAGGGGAAACCAACTAGTAAAAAAACTTGTACATAACACAAGGGGTGTACAGATAGTAAATAGTTCGCGCAGTACGATATAGATGGAACTAGTGCGTCACGAAAAATTATTTTTATAAGAATTTACTCATACTGTCATGTCTGTTAGTCTGTGGATCTACTACATGCTTATCTATAAGACTCGGTTCTGTACCTGTATCATTTATTGCAGCACTGAGGGGTGTATTTTGTCCGATGTGATCGGATTCGGTAGGAGATTCTGTATTCCGAGCAACATCATCATCAGTATCCTCAAGTTCTACTTTTACTGGATCGGGAAACTTATAATAACGTGATGGGCTTGAACTGTTACGGGACCGCTGAATATGAGTAGTGTTTCGAATTTCTGGATGCCTCTCTTGAAGAATGGGTCCTTGTCTGAGTTGGTCAATATGGCGTTTCCACATTCTGCCGTCATCTAACTGGACCATGTAGTGAAGTTTTCCTACTTTTTCTACAACAACACCGAATCTCCACTTCTCCGAAAGAGATGTATAATCTCGTGCAGCAATTCTATCGTTAACCGAAAACGAACGTACCGGTTTGTCTCCCTCTCGAGAAAAATTGCTCAATGTTTGTTCACTGGGAATCATTAGATCAATCCTAGATTTGATTTGTCGTCCAAAAACTATCAAGGATGGGCTTTTTCCTGTAGCAGGGTGCGGGGTTCTCCGATAGGCCATCAGCATCTGTTGTAATTCCTTTTGAACGTCAGATCGTGAACACTTTAGTGCTTTGATTTTGTCCTTGAACGTTTGAACATAACGCTCCGCCTGTCCGTTTGTTGCGGGATGGTACGGTGCTCCCATTTTGTGCACGATACCATTTTTCTTCAGGAAGTGCTGAAACTGATCCGACGTGAATTGTGTTCCTCGATCCGTAACTAAAATCGATGGTAATCCAAAAGTAGCGAAATACTCCCTCATCTTTTCGATAGTAGTTGAGGTTGTCAAGTCCGGAATGATTTTTATTTCCGGCCACTTGCTATGTGCATCTACGATAACAAGGAAATACAGTCCCATAAACGGTCCGGCAAAGTCAGCATGAATCCTCTGGAATGGTTCAGAAGGTTGTTCCCAGCAGTGAATTTGCACTTTAGCTGGACTTGCTTTAGCACGAGCACAGTCCACACAGTTCCGAGCTATCTCCTCTATGTCTCGGTCAATGTTTTCCCACCAGCAGTAAGATCTGGCCAGTGACTTCATTCGAGATATTCCAAAATGACCAGAGTGTAACTCGTTGAGAACACGACCTCGGAGAGATGGGGGCACATAAACTCGAATCCCCCGCATTAAACACGAACCTTGCATTCCAAATTCGTTTTGTTCGATTCCAAACCTGTGGCAACCCTGTATAGCTCTACCTGCCTTCAAGGCTTGGATCAACTCTTTGACACTCTTATCCGCCATAGTATACTCTCCTAGCTCTTTTGTGTTTACCGGAAGTGTTTCGATTTGATTGATTTCAACAATATCAACTTCCTCTACCACATTGCGATTGCTCCTATCAGGAACCGGAAGACGAGACATTCCATCTGCGTTTCCATGGTCCTTTGAGGCACGGTAATGAATTTCGAAGTCGAATGACTCGAGGAAAACGGCGTAATGCTGCATACGCAATGCACAGAGTGTTGGCAGGCCTTTGCTTGGTGAAAATATTTGTACTACCGGTTTATTGTCGGTAATCAAGACAAACTTTCGTCCAAAAAGATATTGATAGAATTTACGCACTCCGAAGATAATTGCGTACGCTTCTTTGTCGATCTGACTGTATCTTTGCTGAGTAGCGTTGAGCGTCTGCGAGGCATACTGGATGGGACGCTCGCTACCATCAGGATAAAGATGACTCAGTACCGCCCCGACACCGTATGGTGAGGCATCTGTAGCTAACAACAACGGTAGGTTCACGTCATAGTGTACAAGCAAACTTTCGGACTGCATCTCTCTTTTCACCCATAAAAAAGCTTCTTCACAAGCTGTTGTCCACACAAATGGGGTTTTGTCTTTCAACAGGTTGTTGATTGGGTATAGTTTCGTACTCAGATTCCTCATGAATCTACCGTAGTAGTTCACTAGACCTAAGAAAGCACGAACTTGTTCGCGATTCTCTGGACGCGGCATCATCTGGATAGCATCAATCTTTTTCTGCATCTTGTGAATTCCTTGTCGATCGATAACATATCCACAGTACTCAATACTATCCGAGAAAAATTCGCATTTCGATGCATTCACACGCATATTGTGTTCATGTAATCTCCTCAAAACTTCCCGCAGCCGACGCAAATGTGTTTCATCATCGGGGCCGGTAACTTTCACATCGTCGAGGAAAACTGTAACTCCCGGTATTCCCTGCAGAATCTGAGATATCTGTCTCTGAAAGATAGCAGGAGCAGATGCCACTCCATACATCAACCTCGTTGGTTGAAAGAGACCCAGGTGTGTGTTCAAAGTTAGCATAAATTGATCCTCTTGTTTGACAGACATCTGCATATAAGCTTGAGACAAGTCCAATTTGGAAAATTTTTGTCCTCCAGCCATGTTAGCAAACATTTCGTTGATGGTTGGTAAGGGATGTTCATCGATCAGCAAACTTTTGTTGAGTGTGAGCTTGTAGTCACCGCACAAACGAATTTTTCCACCAGATTTCATAACCGGAACGACCGGTGTAGCCCACTCACTTCGATCAACCTTCAGTAGGACGCCACTTTCAACCAACGTTTTAATTTCCTTTTCTACAGCATCACGGATCGAAAATGGTAGTGTGCGAGCCTTAAGGAACACAGGTTTTGAATTTGCTTTTAAATGTAACGCAGCTTGAATGCCCTCGATTTTGCCAATCGAGTTGTCGAAAACAGAGGAAAATTCATCTATCAATCTTTTGACCGCTGTCGGACGAGGAGGATGTAACGTAATTTTGTCAACAGAGTTCACCGAACCCCCCAGAATATCATTCCAGTCCAAACTTAAAGATCGCATCCATTCGCGCCCTAGCAACGGATGTCGTTTACCCTCAACTACGAACAAACGCAAATGATTATCTTTGTCTCCGTACAGCACTTTTGTTTCGATAACACCGAGAACCCCGATTTTGTTCCCACAATAACTTCGCAACTCGATATCCGTCGGTTGTAATGATAAATTGCTCAAATACTTGTCCTTATCAGTGCTGCTGATCAACGATACTGGTGAACCACTGTCCACCTCAAACTTAATTATAGATTTTTCTACTTTAATCCTAAGATAAATCTTCGACAAATTATCGAACTTATTTCCCACTTTACAGACATCAAGTACATAAACACCATCTTCGTCTGAGCATTCTGTTCCCGACCCTTCATTATTTTCTACAAGATTCGTTGCATGTTTCTTTGACCTGTTCTTATTATCATCGAGTTGTCGGTATTTAGCACTGGAGCTGAGGCACACCCGTTTCAAGTGCCCTTTTTTCTTACACAGGCCGCAAATTTTATTTTTGTGCTCACACTTGTCAGCCAAATGTGCCTCACTTCCGCAACGGAAACACATACACTTGTTAGTGGGATTAGTTACCTTAGCAGCTGGAGTAGTAGCTGCGTCTCTTCTTGGTTTCCTCTTATCTACCAAGTGGACTTCTTGCATCCGTCGGTTCAGAACTTCTGCACCTTCACCAGAAGCCTCCATAGAAAGCGCAATCTGTTTAGCTCTTTCAAATGTCAGGCCCTTCTCTTCAATCAACCGGGTTCGAATTCGCTGGTTGTGTAGACCAAACACCAGCTGGTTCCGTAATCCATTTTGTAAATAGTCTCCAAAACCACAATATTTCGCATCCCGCTGCAACGCCGTTACATAGTCCGCCACGGTTTCACCATCTCGCTGCATCCGTTGGCGAAATTTCCACAGCTCAACCATCTCCAATGGTTCCGGATCGAAATACTGTTCTAGCAACGTAACTATTTCGGCATACGTTCTATCTTCAGGATCGTCAGGTGACAAATGGTCGCAAAGTACATTGTAGGTTTCAATCCCCATAAAGTGAAGCAGCATACTCTTCCTCTTTGGTCGTCCAATGCCAAAAATCTCCAGCGCTCGTTCAAATCGTTTCACCCAGCGGGACCATTTCGATTTATTTTTGTCGAATGGTTCGATTGCAAACGTGGATGGCGTAGCAGCAGCAGCAACTGTACCTCCAGCTGGGCCTCCAGCAGCACCATCTTCGTCTTCACTGGCGGACATTTGATGTTTGTCCCGCACCGATTACACAAGCACAGTGACAATACGTACGTAGTAGTGTACGTTTGTACTTTTCCTTCTTCTCTTATCAAACTGATTGTTTAAAGATAGTAGATACAAATAAAATATAATTGATAAAAATGATGAAAATATAATTGATGTACGGATTCAAAAAGGCTTTGAATTTATTAAATCAGGGGGGCGATATTCAATCCTAGAAAAATAGAATTGACCACAATAATTGTTTGTCTAAAGCAGAAACTGCCCTTATATTACGTGAATTCTAAGTCTACTACAGACTCTTACTTCACTGAATACTCACCAAAGTACTCTGACACCAGGTTTTCCAATATTTCCATCGAGCACCATTCTTAATCACTGACTTCATATCACCACCACAATACGTATTAAATAAAAACCTTAAACGTAAAAGTTCGGTTAAAAACGCGTTTTGTTTACATTCTGTCATTGACTTTTCTGACAACTTATCCAAAAATATTTTCACAATTGGAGGAAACGCACTGATAATTAATAATAAAATCATGCTTTTTCCTTCAACATCGCGAATCATCAAAGTTTCATTTAAATTTCGAAAGAAGAAATTCTTCTGGGTTCGATTGTATGAAACACTGCAAAATGAAAATAATACATGCATGGAAAGATTTTTGTTACGGGAATATCATATAACCACAGATAACAGATATACAGGCTCACATATGAACTGTGTGTAAAATTTGCTCAATCAGCATGGCGAACACTTGCAGATGTCACCACTATCGACACGAGGTGTCACCACTATTTGGGTGCCGCTTTCACTTGAGCCACAACTTTGGGTGCAACATTCACTTCTCGCTAGATTTTTGTTTTGCTGTTGGTTAAAATGACAAGTTTATTTTTGTTTTATTCCGATCGAATTCTCGTGTGATTTATGCGACATGGTAATAAAATTGTCTTTAACACTTAGGGAAATCGTGTGATAAGTGTTAAAATTGTTGTAGTTGGAATATTTCTACAACAGGCAGGAGGATTTTGTTATCGTTCCGGAACGTAGTGGAACGTTTTGAAAGATCGCGGCGAACAGTCGAGTAGGTGGCAATAGTGTTTCCAACGTATAGCAAATTTTAAATTTACACAGGATTTTGAAAATTTTTGTTCGAGCCTGTATATCTGTTATCTGTGATATAACCAATTCATTTCGATTCTATCAATATTACATACAGTTGTAATACAATTCCATATATTTATGCTAATCCTATAAATGATGGAAGAAAATCAAAAGAAATGAGTATGAAACTCATTTTCCGCTCATCATAAAATTATTCGAACTGTTCTATAATTCATTATTAAGAATAAACTCTTCTCAGGGATTAAATGACAATGGGTAACATACATTCAGTCTGATTCATGATGATTAACACACAGTTTACAAACATTTCAAACGTAACTGACAGTCATATAATATATGAATGGCAATCACACATATTAGAAGTGAACCTCACTGAATATTGATCATATGATCATGCAGATTGTTATATCATTCAATAGTCGGAATTCTCAGTTATTTATCGCATTGAATGAACTTTGGCGTTTTCTTTCAGTGTATTAAAAAAAACTGTGACAGAATAACTAAAAGCTAGTGCAGTGTGCCTTAGTGCATATATCGTTAAATATAGAATAAAAAAAGATCACAGAATTTTAAGCAATCCTTCCATTGTGTACATATTGTGACTTTCCTGGGCAATCTAGTGTTAAATTCGCATCCTTACATTATATAATTTAACAAGCTCACTAACACCTGATTTTATTTTATTTTCTTGGCGAGAAACGAGACTGTTAAAATAAAAGATTATCATCGAAGATTTAAGCACAGACTAACAGACATGACAGTATGAGAAAATGCTTATAAAAAATGATTTTTCGTGATACACTAGCTCCACCTATATTGTACTGCGCGAACTATTTACTATCTGTACACCCCTTGTGTTATGTAAAAGTTTTTTTTTACTAGTTGGTTTCCCCTCGTTTGTCAACACCGATCAGCTGCTTGCAGGGATGCCTGATTTCATCAAAATATTTGATAAAGAATCGTCACAATAAATTATTGGAATACGTTGATAATATATTTAACTTTTTCGCGATGTTGGAAGGTAACCATTTATTTGACTCAACGTTGTTCATCTACTCTATTTTTTATTTTTTTGGTAGTTTTCACCCGAAATTAAGTGGCGGCAGACTAGAAGCAAGTAAATATTGTAACAAAACGGGTTCGATTTTGTCTTGCGTTGGAGGATGAGAAGTAGGCACAATTATGTATATAGTTTTGGCAATATGTATTAAATCTGTATCCTGCATGAAATTCACATGGACGTATACAAATCAATACATTACAGGTAATTCTGTATGAATGGCAACTCTGTTGGTAAATGAAAAAAAATAAACACAGTCTAGATGACAGACAGGATGTTTTTGATAGGGTAACGTGGCGTCATCATGACAAATGTGAGTACTGTCCCAAATAAAGGAATATTCGAAATGACCGTTAAAATGATTGAAGAATCTAATTTGAGTGTCCTGTCTGTTAGTCTGTGATTTAAGGCCAAGGAAAAAAAACCTGGAATGTCGCAAGAAAATGAAGAAAAATAGGTATTTTATGTAATTACCTAACTTCTGATAAGTTACGATATGGTAAAAGAATAACCCAAGTAGCATGTTAAGTTGCTGTCCTGTATTTTTCTACTGATTGTGCAAATCAAGTAAGTTTATTTTACTATTCTTGTAACTGTTGTGTTATGTAAAAAGCGCAATTTTCTGTGTTGTGAAACATATCTTCAAGTTCTTCCGTTATTAACATTTATTCACAATTATTGTGTAACTGATACAAAACTCATGCGTCGATCCCATAACAGAGGCAGTCATAAAATCAGCGAAAAAACAATTGTGAAACTAGTGAAAACTACTACCTACTGTAAACAAGAAATCGAATGACGTTTACAAAAACATAACAAACCTAAGTTCTAATAAATAAGTTTCACATCTGATTTTCAATACAACTTTTCTTAACACAAACATGGATCTTGTAAAATAACGTGCACATGAAAAATGATAATGCTACATATTGTAGAATTGATCTTTTGAGTTTTTGTAAATGAAAAATCGTCAACGAACTACTTTTTGATGGTGAAACATGTATTCGTACGCATGAAATTTTCAAGCGCCTTTGAAATCACGTGTTTTGATGATTGTACACCAACTTCTGTGAAAATAACAATCTGTTATTTTTAAAGAGAATCATCGGAATGGTGTTTAAAATACGTATATTCAAGCATACTTAAAATTTCCAGACGGTTTTGATCGAACTAATGTTTTATTGAACCTGAAAAATCTCGAAATGAATTTTTCTTCAATTTTTTTAATATGGCATCGATGGTAACAGTGAGTTGAATAGAAAATGGTTCACGCAACGTAATGATTTATATTATTTAAATAACGGTATACATTAACATGTGAATATTTCAGAGAGAAATATTATACGTTTTTATTTTAAACAAACTAGTTGAATTATAGGTAACAATACAGTATAAAGATTCTTAACGGGCCCGACATTTGTGATACGCACTGTAGGTATTATTTTGGCAAGCCCATGTGTTGGAGTTTTACAAACAAGTTGCACAAACAGTATCATGAGAGTAACTTCAATGAACTTAACTTTTCGTTCAAAAGTGATGTCAGATCTGCTAATTATTTCAGCACGATGAAAACCAAACACAATTGTTCTGATTGAGTTTTGTTTTCATTGCGTATGTAATGTTGTATTTCCGCAACATTTATGATAATATTCTCATCTTTGTAAGTTTTGTTTTTATTTCAAATAAATAAATCTTGCATAACGTTTTTGTAAGTTTTGGATTTCATATAATTGTTTTTCTAGAAATGAAGAAAACTACTCACACTGACCTTCAATTTCATGAGCAAGCAAATACTATGCAGACTTAACAGAAACTTTTTTTCACAGTAATGTTATAATTCGGCGTATCAATTTTTATCTTCAGGAGTGCATCATTTTGTGAATTTCTCTTTCCCAAGAGATTAATAATCATTTCGACATATTTTGCGTCCAATACAATTTGGAAATTTGTTTATAAGTTGCACAATTGGTGTAGTTACTTCCATTTTACATGACGATGTGAAATTTTTCACAGAACTTTTAGAACTGTTAGTGCAATATGGACAAGTTGATGATCTGCTGCATAGTTGTGAAACTTTACAAGGATAAATTGCACAATCAATTTTAATATGTTTAAAAATCTCTCTGAACATTGATAACATAAACAATAATTCTAAAACAATTGTATAACATTTGAAATATTTTGGAAAAATATGGCTGGCAAACATTCTGGTGACCGACTGCCTCACCGCTGCCAGATATAAAACTCAAACGATACAACCGTATCCACCAGGATTTTTCCACATTGAAATCTTTGACATTTTCAGCAAATGTGAGAAGATGAAAACGCTCGGCTAACTTAGATACAGGCGACTTTGTTTTGCCAAATTGGATTTGACAACCGTCACTGAATCAATTTTGGTAGCCGTCTGGTGGCCATGGCCGTCTGGTGGCTATGCAGGATACAGACGCACGACTCAATGATTGACTGGTTACCGGGTGAAGCACACACTTCCTGCCCAAGTGACAAACTCTCTGGTGAACTTGCAATAGAAGATATTCGTATCTTTCGTTACATGCTGGAGGGAACCTATCAATTATAGGTCGGTTTCCTCCTTCGTTACTAGTGTTCATTTGGGCACCATAGCCTAGTTCGTCTGGTACGGAAAGTGCGGAGCGTTGTAACCACCCCCTCGGCCAGAGTATCCCATAAAGGAAAAAAACAACTTGTACTTGTTTATGTCAATTTCAACCAATCACGAGCTGGTCCGAAACTAGTTCTCGAAGTGGATTAACACTTGTCAGGTCCTGTCTTAGGTTAGAACTACCATTATGTTCTTTTCAGTGTATGATCTTTATTTTTCTGTGTGCTCATAAAACTTTAATTCTCGGTAAACTGAAATAAGTGTGTAGTCATCGAAAAACGATCGCGTTGGTACTCAGTTTATTGACAAGGATCTCAGTTCAATTCGTATTCACTCAACAGTTGACGGTTTAGGATTTAGTTACAAAACTTTCGGTTAATTTTTTTTGTTTCATTGTTCTTTGTAAACTGAGATTGTTTAGAAATTGTATATTTCAAACAGATACTGGAATTGAAACAAATGCTTCAAATGTAAGTAAGCAGCTAGACTAATATCGAAGTATGTGTAAATATGAATAGTTTGATACTTGGATTTACAGAAATTTTAATTTTGAATTGTGTTTTTTCAACTATTTTTTTCATAATTTGAAGGTTTAACAAATTCAAAATGTAATAGTAAGCCGTTTTCTAAAGTGTCCAGTCGTTTGGTTACGAACAAAAAAAAAAGATAACGTTCCAAAACGAAACGTGTTACGGTTTGTAGGGTGTTGAGATAGGGATGCACAACTTCATTCGCTAAGAGTTCAACAATAATGCAATCAGATGTTTGATCACTCAATGATCCTTTTTTGGGTATAATACAGAATAAAAGCTATTTCTATACAATTCATCGTAATGATACGTCCGTAATTCAGATTTCAAGTACACAAAGCTTATTTCATCGCTAAGACAAATCCAGATTTAATGCATGTTTTCATCAGTAGTAAGTTGAGCAACTGGGATATTCTTTTCTGTTTTCTAGACAAGCGAAATGAAACGAGCTCAACCTTCTTTCTTGCATGCTAGAGAAAACAGCATTGATCGCAGAATGCGACCTCGGCCGAACACACGAGTCAACCTGGAAGTCTTGATGTCGAATGAGAGTCAACATTCATCGTCCCGGTCTTCGTCGCCGTCGCGTTGCAGTTCTCCGGTTTCGGTTGATCATTGTGAAAACGCACAAGATGCTACAAAAGACGGTGAAACTGTGAAGGTTTGCCTACGGCTAAGACCTTATTTGAAGAATCAAGCATACCGATTAGCGTTTAGAATTCAGGAAAACACGCTCGTTGCCAGAAATGTCGACGAATATTCGGCTGAAAGACAGTACACGTTTAGCGAAATATTTAACGATCAGGTACCACAAGCGGATGTATACGAAAAGTGCATAAAAGCAGCTATCAAAAATATTACTGGAGATCGAGGGGCAACATTTTTAACATATGGCACTTCAGGTTCCGGGAAAACCTATACCTTACTGGGAACGAATAGCAATCCCGGAATCGTACCCCGAGCAATCGAGCAAATTTTTGTTGAACACGCTGCTAACATTTCCCCTCATCCTAGTTTGAGGATCGATAGAACGATGGTTAGTTTTCTGGACGATGATACAATTTGCGACGAATTGAAAAAAGTGGAAAATATGAAACAAATGCTTCAATTCAATAACAGCTGCCATTCGAAAATGAAATCGATTATTAGAAAGGAACATTCATTTCAAACTAAACACGATACGGACGTGAGTGTTTTTATTTGGGTGTCATTTGTTGAAATTTACAACGAAAATGTTTTTGACCTGCTGGCCCAGGAATCAATATTTGGCAAACGCAAGCCGATGAAAATTGTGTCAAATGAAGGCAATGCGTATATAAAAGATCTCTCATGTGTATATGCTGGTAGCAGTGAAGATGCATTTAATATACTTCAATTTGGTCTTCAAAGTGCTACGTACGGTTCAACAGATGTCAATAGCAATTCGAGTCGCTCTCATAGCATATTTTCCATAACTGTTGTTTCCTATTCCCTTGCCACGCAACATATAAATTACTCCGTCTATAAGTTCTGCGATCTTGCCGGTTCTGAACGGTTAAAGAAAACCGGAAACTTTGGAGAGCGGTTGAAGGAGGCACAAAAAATAAATACCTCATTGATGGTTCTCGGTCGGTGTTTGGAAACAGTGCATAAAAATCAAAAATCGAAAAAACTAGCAGATTTAGTACCGGTGCGAGATTCCAAACTTACGATGTTGATACAATCCGCATTGCTCGGAAAGGAAAAGCTTACTATGATTGTGAATCTTTATCCCACCGAAGAATACTACGATGAAAACATCAATGTGTTGAACTTTTCCTCGATTGCCAAACAAATTGTGCTTCAGAAAAAACCAACTCAGAAGAATAATCGAACTACACGTTATTCTTTCTTTTTGGCACAAGCTACCAGCAGTCCGTCCTCACGTATCGACAGTAAATGTCTATTGTTAGAGAATGAAAGGTATTTCATAGGTCTAAGCTTTGTCCATCACGAATTTATTTACTTTATTTATTTTTAACAGACTTAAACAAGAACTGTCGCAGGAAGCCGCCGTTTTTCGTGAACAATTAGGAGAAAAGGAACTGGAAATTCAACTGTTGAAACGGGAGTTACTCGAGCAAGAATTACAGCTACGCAATGAGCTGACAGATGATTTCGAATCTTATAGCACTCAGCGCGAAGCCACTTTCAAAACTCGTTTAAAGCAGGCACAAGAAGCGGCAATTTTACCGTATAAGCTACAGGTATTTAACAAGTGATGGTGTTCTGAATTGATTATTGCAAGTGCACGTTTTTACAGATTACAAATCTAAACGCTAAAATAGAAGAGTTAAGAGCTACAATTAATGACATGGAGTACGAAGAGGACGAATACGAAAAACAGCTAAATGCATATAAAGATGAGCTACAAAAGTACCGCGAAAAAGAAAATCGAAATAGAAGATTGTCATTGTAATTTAATTTTGTTTTTATTGAAAATTGAATAAAACAGCGCTTTTATAGCACACACTTCAATTTGCTTTGAATTGGTGTAATGCCCGCCTTTTTAAAATTACATCTGCGCAAACGAACATAATTCATGCTTCCATAAGAACTTTAATACAGTCGGCCTATTATCAAAAACACCCATGTCACTCAATCAAGCACTCATTTTTTATATCCCAATTTGACAGACGCCGAAACGGAGAACATCATAATGTAGAAATAAGAAACGTCAATGGTTGCAAAAACTAACGCAGTAGTAAAACAATTGAGTGATTTTTTTAGATATAATTAATGAAAAGCTTTGCAAAAAAAAAGAATTTAAACGTGGATTTCTGAACTGACTAGATAGTGACATCGAAATGACGAAAATGTCGTAGTGTGTGTCGAAGTTGGTAGTTTGATAAACGGCAACAAAAATTGGATATGGAACGCAATGGATAAACTTTTCATTGTGGAAAAACTGGTGGAAATGAGTAACTGAGGGGGGTTTTGATATTAAAACAAAGCTATTTGGAAGAGGTGGAGAAATTAAAAAATCAAACAAGTGTTGTGAAAATGAAGAAACTTTCTTCAATGATACAACAAACGCTTGCATTAGTTTTACTAGCTCTAATTGTGTTTGGAACCACACCCGGTCGAATTTTACAAGTCTCTGCAGCTGCTAATGTTCATCGAGATAAAGGAAGTCTATCGACAGATTGGGATGATCCTTTGGACGAGGAGGATGGGTATTGTGCACCTTACAATGGAAAAGTATGTAAATCATTCATAAGCAGCCGTCAAGTATGGTATAGTAGGGCGGATGGAACAGGTGGCTGGGAAAACGAGAAGATTGCAGCAGCTTTGTTTCGCGATTTGATAAACGATTTGTCGGATTACTGTCGACCAGCTGCTGAGGTTTGTATGAATGTTGTTTGAAATTCTGCCGGGAATTTTAGGAATTACATTATTTGTAGAAAATGCTTTGTGCATACGCCTTTTCTCAATGTGTTATTACCGATGGAGTAACAATTCGTTTACCATTATGCTATGAAGATTGTGTGGCCACTCATCTTCAATTTTGTTATAACGACTGGGCACTTATCGAAGAGAAGAAAGAGCGAGGTGATGTCATTAAATCGAGAGGACACTTTCGGTTGCCGAATTGTGAAGAGCTTCCTCGATACAATAAAAGTGCATCACAAACTAGCTGCACTCATGTAGGGCTAACGGAATTGGTCCAGTCAGATGTAACTTGTAAGTGGCTTTTGAAATGCTTTTATATCTGTTTTGTAGAGACATTTATATTTTTTTTCTAGATGACTGCCGCATGGGGAACGGGCAACATTATTTGGGTACAACGAACGTAACCGCAACTGGTATCCCGTGCCAAAAATGGGATTCTCAAGAACCACATTCCCATCATAAGCCGCCGTTGGTATTCGCTGTACTACAAGATGCTGAAAACTACTGTCGAAATGCAGGCGGAGAAGAACCGACACCTTGGTGTTACACAACCAACAAAACGGTTCGCTGGCAAGCTTGTGATATTCCACTTTGTCGTGAGTATCGATTTTTCGACCCGTTAAATGATGTTGTAGAGGTTTATATTGTTGGACATAGCTTGGCTTTTTCAACTAGGTAAAAAAAATATTACAACAGAGTCTGTACAATCATTTATTTTTGAAATCTAAAATTTTCTACTGCAAAAAAGTAACTTCTAAATTAGAACCCTCAAGTTCGTGCTTCCATATCGAAAAAGCATGAGTGGTTTTTTGTCAAATTTTACTTACCAGGGAATTTTATTACTTTACGTCTTGTTGATCTACTTCACTGAAGTGTTTCCTCGTTAAACAAACAGTTTGCTCTAAATTATTGTTCCTTTATTTTGCTTAGATTTTTGTTGTCTGTTCGAGCATCTAAAAGTAGTTTTATATGTTAATTTTCTTTTTTATCAAAATCAACTGTCGACCGGGTTGGCGTTGAAGCAGAAAGGCCAAATTCCACAACAGGAATGTAATGCCAAGACTCGGTTGTTGTTGTTTGTCGAAATAATCGGCTACTTTTATAAATAAATCTGTTATATTACTATATACACCCTCATTCTTGTTTACGTCCATATTGAGCATACGACGAACGTATGCTTTCGAACGAATACGAATAAACCACTTTTGTTTTCACTCGAATTAATGTGCACGCGACTCGTTTGCCACAAAATATTTAAATATCAATAAACTTCTTCAAATAAATGCTAAGCCATGATGAAATGCCAGTTTAGTTTCGAACGATACGTGTATTCGAACTTCACTCGTTTTTAGAATAAAACATTTATGAAACATAGTAGTCATAGTAAAATGCTTGTCGTAAACAAGCATGATGATACAAAATCAGAAAAAAATAAAACAAACCAAATAACAAATAATATCAAACATTTTGTATTACAACTTAAGTCAGCACCAGAACTGATGCTTGAAAGTTGGATTGGCGTTGTTCTTATGCATGTACGATGTTTGAAAATGTGATTCAAACGTAAACGGTAATACGAGTTTGACATACTCTCGAACGTATCGCATACGGCCGTAAACAAGAATGAGGGTGATAATCTCTATTGCCTTTTGGAATACGCCAAGGCGCATCGTCCTTACTGAGGTGCTAAACGTAAAATACTTTCGAGTTACTGGCTGAACTGAGAACTGATTTTACTTCTGTTAATTGTACCGAATTTCAAATGTTTTGCCTTTCTCATATAGAAAGGTTATGCAATCACTTGAAAAACCGACTAGTGAAAATTGGCCCGGAGGGCCAAGTGTCATATACCATTCGACTCAGTTCATCGAGCTGAGCAATGTCTGTGTGTGTGTGTGTATGTATGACTGTGTGTGTGTGTCAAATAATCTTGTTGTTCTCACTGACAACACAACTGCTTCCGAAACATGAATAAAAACACCTTTTGTTTTAGGTATTTAAAATTTTAATTTCCTGCAGAATTTCAATAGTTAGGAAAGGATATTTATAAGAAATTTTAGCTTACGTTTAGTTTTCTTCTTCTCGCTTACTGTGGTTCGTTCAACTGTTGTTCACACGCAGGTGTTCAGGCTATATAGGTTAGAATAGTTTAGGTTTAGTATTAGGTTATTCAATATTTAGTTTGTTATTGTAATAACATTTCAGTAGAATAAGAGAGTTTAGATTTCATACCTAGGTTTTAAAGTTCACTTATAGTATATAATTACTAGTAATAAAGTAAACAATACTTCACTGCACTGTACTGTACTGCTATTGCACCGTGACTTTCAACTTTTTCAGTTTGACAGCGGTTCCTGCTTCCTCTTCGTTCCATTGGCGCAGTGACCTTTTGACTGCTCGATGGGGGCACCACCAACTGACGGGAGAAGCACGTTCGCAAACGGCGTAACAAATCTCACTAGGTTTTCTCGGAGATGGCTGAACCGATTTTGACAAACTAGGATTCAAATGAAAGGTCTCGTCGTCCCATACGGAATTCCTGAATATCATCCGGATCCGACTTCCGGTTCCGGAATTATAGGGTAAAGTGTGTTCAATATTGTACACCGTCACTTAAACCGGCGAAACAAAAAACGTAAAAAAATGTCTAAACTGGTCTCAAAACTACACAAATCGATAGTCATTATCAGTAGGCAACTAATCAAACCGATTCCGGCTATCCTGGTTCCCGGTATCCGGTTCCGGAAGTACCAGAAATAGCGGTCATATATACCAAAATGGATCTCACTCACTTTTCTCAGCGATGGTTTGACCGATTTCCACAAACTTAGATTCAAATGAAAGGTCTTCCGGTCCCATACGGAAATCCTGAATTTCATCCGGATCCGACTTCCGGTTCCGGAATTATAGGGTAAAGTGTGTTCAATATTGTACACCGTCACTTAAACCGGCGAAACAAAAAACGTAAAAAAATTTCCTAACTGGTCTCAAAACTACACAAATCGATAGTCATTATCAGTAGGCAACTAATCAAACCGATTCCGGCTATCCTGGTTCCCGGTATCCGGTTCCGGAAGTACCAGAAATAGTGGTCATATATACCAAAATGGATCTCACTCACTTTTCTCAGCGATGGTTTGACCGATTTCCACAAACTTAGATTCAAATGAAAGGTCTTCCGGTCCCATACGGAATTTCTGAATTTCATCCGGATCCGACTTCCGGTTCCGGAATTATAGGGTAAAGTGTGTTCAATATTGTACACCGTCACTTAAACCGGCGAAACAAAAAACGTAAAAAATTTTCTAAACTGGTCTCAAAACTACACAAATCGATAGTCATTATCAGTAGGCAACTAATCAAACCGATTCCGGCTATCCTGGTTCCCGGTATCCGGTTCCGGAAGTACCAGAAATAGTGGTCATATATACCAAAATGGATCTCACTCACTTTTCTCAGCGATGGTTTGACCGATTTCCACAAACTAATATTCAAATGAAAGGTCTTCCGGTCCCATACGGAATTCCTGAATTTCATCCGGATCCGACTTCCGGTTCCGGAATTATAGGGTAAAGTGTGTTCAATATTGTACACCGTCACTTAAACCGGCGAAACAAAATATCTAAAAAAATTTCTAAACTGGTCTCAAAACTACACAAATCGATAGTCATTATCAGTAGGCAACTGATCAAACCGACTCCGGCTATCCTGGTTCCCGGTATCCAGTTCCGGAAGTACCATAAATAGTGGTCATATATACCAAAATGGATCTCACTCACTTTTCTCAGCGATGGTTTGACCGATTTCCACAAACTTAGATTCATATGAAAGGTCTCCCGGTCCCATAGGGAATTCCTGAATTTCATCCGGATCCGACTTCCGGTTCTGGAATTATAGGGTAAAGTGTGTTCAATATTGTACACCGTCACTTAAACCGGCGAAGCAAAAAACGTGAAAATTTTTCTAAACTGGTCTCAAAACTACACAAATCGATAGTCATTATCAGTAGGCAACTAAACAAACCGATTCCGGCTATCCTGGTTCCCGGTTCCGGAAGTACCGGAAATAGTGGTCATATGTACCAAAATGGTTCTCACTCACTTTTCTCAGCGATGGTTTGACCGATTTCCACAAATTTAGATTCAAGTGAAAGGTCTCCCGGTCCCATAAGGAATTCCTGAATTTCATCCGGATCCGACTTCCGGTTCCGGAATTATAGGGTAAAGTGTGTTCAATATTGTACACCGTCACATAAACCGGCGAAACAAAAAACGTAAAAAAATGTCTAAACTGGTCTCAAAACTACACAAATCGATAGTCATTATCAGTAGGCAACTAAACAAACCGATTCCGGCTATCCTGGTTCCCGGTTCCGGAAGTACCGGAAATAGTGGTCATATGTACCAAAATGGTTCTCACTCACTTTTCTCAGCGATGGTTTGACCGATTTCCACAAATTTAGATTCAAGTGAAAGGTCTCCCGGTCCCATAAGGAATTCCTGAATTTCATCCGGATCCGACTTCCGGTTCCGGAATTATAGGGTAAAGTGTGTTCAATATTGTACACCGTCACTTAAACCGGCGAAACAAAAAACGTGAAAATTTTTCTAAACTGGTCTCAAAATCGATAGTCATTATCAGTAGGCAACAAAACAAACCGATTCCGGCTATCCTGGTTCCCGGTATCCGGTTCCGGGAGCACCGGAAATAGTGGTCATTTATACCAAAATGGATCTCACTCACTTTTCTCAGCGATGGTTTGACCGATTTCCACAAACTAATATTCAAATGAAAGGTCTTCCGGTCCCATACGGAATTCCTGAATTTCATCCGGATCCGACTTCCGGTTCCGGAATTATAGGGTAAAGTGTGTTCAATATTGTACACCGTCACTTAAACCGGCGAAACAAAAAACGTGAAAATTTTTCTAAACTGGTCTCAAAACTACACAAATCGATAGTCATTATCAGTAGACAACTAAAAAAACCGATTCTGGCTATCCTTATCCCGGTATCCGGTTCCGAAAATACCGGAAATAGTGGTCATATATCTAAAAATGGATCTCATTCACTTTTGTCAGCGACGGTTTGACCAATTTCCACAAACTAATATTCAAATGGAAGGTCTTCCGGTCCCATACGGAATTCCTGAATTTCATCCGGATCCGACTTCCGGTTCCTGAATTATAGGGTAAAGTGTGTTCAATATTGTACACCGTCACTTAAACCGGCGAAACAAAAAACGTGAAAATTTTTCTAAACTGGTCTCAAAACTACACAAATCGATAGTCATTATCAGTAGGCAACGAAACAAACCGATTCCGGCTATCCTGGTTCCCGGTATCCGGTTCCGGGAGCACCGGAAATAGTGGTCATTTATACCAAAATGGTTCTCACTCACTTTTCTCAGCGATGGTTTGACCGATTTCCACAAACTAATATTCAAATGAAAGGTCTTCCGGTCCCATACGGAATTCCTGAATTTCATCCGGACCCGATTTCCCGTTCCGGAATTATAGGGTAAAGTGTGTTCAATATTGTACACCGTCACTTAAACCGGCGAAACAAAAAACGTGAAAATTTTTCTAAACTGGTCTCAAAACTACACAAATCGATAGTCATTATCAGAAGACAACTAAACAAACCGATTCTGGCTATCCTTGTTCCCGGTATCCGGTTCCGAAAATACCGGAAATAGTGGTCATATATCTAAAAATGGAACTCATTCATTTTTGTCAGCGATGGTTTGACCAATTTCCACAAACTAATATTCAAATGAAAGGTCTTCCGGTCCCATACGGAATTCCTGAATTTCATCCGGACCCGACTTCCGGTTCCGGAATTATAGGGTAAAGTGTGTTCAATATTGTACACCGTCACTTAAACCGGCGAAACGAAAAACGTGAAAATTTTTCTAAACTGGTCTCAAAACTACACAAATCGATAGTCATTATCAGTAGGCAACAAAACAAACCGATTCCGGCTATCCTGGTTCCCGGTATCCGGTTCCGGGAGCACCGGAAATAGTGGTCATTTATACCAAAATCGATCTCACTCACATTTCTCAGCGATGGTTTGACCGATTTCCACAAACTAATATTCAAATGAAAGGTCTTCCGGTCCCATACGGAATTCCTGAATTTCATCCGGACCCGACTTCCGGTTCCGGAATTATAGGGTAAAGTGTGTTCAATATTGTACACCGTCACTTAAACCGGCGAAACAAAAAACGTGAAAATTTTTCTAAACTGGTCTCAAAACTACACAAATCGATAGTCATTATCAGAAGACAACTAAACAAACCGATTCTGGCTATCCTTGTTCCCGGTATCCGGTTCCGAAAATACCGGAAATAGTGGTCATATATCTAAAAATGGATTTCATTCACTTTTGTCAGCGATGGTTTGACCAATTTCCACAAACTAATATTCAAATGAAAGGTCTCCCGGTCCCATACGGAATTCCTGAATTTCATCCGGATCCGACTTCCGAATCCGGAGTTATAGAGTGCGTACTAGAAGAGTTTGTGTGTCATGTTAGTTGGTGGCCGTACGAACCGACTTTGACTATACCGGTTCTCGGGTTCCGGTGCCGGAAGTGCATATAATAGTGAACCCATTTCGTTCTTTTATGGCTTACGCAATCAAAGCACTGTTTTATTCTGTATGTTATGCATAAACAATCACTTGGTTTCTTTCAAAAATCGAAGAGAAAATTTTTGAATAGAATACCACAATATTATATGTACATGAGAAAGGCATCATTACACCACTAGGTGGATTAAGACAGGTTTTTTTTTTATTTGGTCACACTAGATATCATTATATGATATTGGTAATATGTTATTTGGATGACGACATAAAATCATTTTGGGCTGCAATTTCTTGTGTGTCATTTGAACTAATTTGTATCAATAAAGAGATTTTTTTCAAAAATAATTCCTTAAGAACTTTGGATGCCTTGAAAAGCCACTTGAACTTATTAGTTCTGATTCCTGATTATGATTGGCATAAATTTCTTTAGCATAATAAATTCCTTAGGCATAAATTAGCCTGCACGCAGTATCAAATGACAACGGCCAACGATGCGTGAACTTTTCAGCCTCCCGAATAACGGTAGTTCGAAAAAGCTTCTTCCCCTGCAAGGATATCAACAAAGCAACCTGGAGATCATCTGACCAACATACGGAAAACCAAATTGACCACGTTCTCATCGACGGACGATTCTTTTCCGAGTTATCAATGTCCGCACTCACCGCAGTGCCAACATAGATTCTGACCATCAGCTTATCGCGATGCGTCCAGTAATACGCTCCGTTGCATGTTGAACCTTAAACATTCGAACAAAACGTGCTCCGCCGTCTCTACCACCTCTAGTCAACCGGGACAGGCAGGTGATGCCGCATGTTAAGATCGAAACTGCCACGCCTGCCAGCAACCTTCGCAGTTGATGCGCGCTTGCAAGCGACTTCTAAAGCGAAGCTAATCTCACAATAGCCGACGTTTATTAACGTCTTTACTCCGATTTGCCGTTATTCACTATGATCATCCCCGTCTTATGGTGCACAGTAATGGGCCCAGGATGGAAGGTTGTAGAACTCCAGCCGTGACGGAAATGAAAGTAACTTTGATGCTCCTGTACAATCCTAACGGCACTGCCAGTTGAAGTAACGCATCTGCGATTTCTGCTCAGCTGGTGCTGTTAAAGGCATTGTTACCACCGAACAGTAGCGAGTATCACGCTGCTTGCGTTGCATTGCCACCTCTGCGGTTTTTATCACCGACTTGATGATATCTGTCGTCGACCTTTCTTTTAGAAATCAGGGCTGATATTATGCATCTCGAATCGAGTTGCTCGAAACGATTATTTTTGAAGTCGATTCGACTGAACTGAGGCATTACGTATCGCCTTCGACCTCGTCATCGAGATCCTAACAATGTGGTACTAGATTTCGACTGATGCTGCTCGAACTGTCATAACATACAAAGGTAAACAAACCCATATACATTGCAATCATACAAAAAAATAAACTGTGAATTATTGTTTGGGTATTTTCGATTACATTTATTCAGTTCAAGTACTGAAAAGAAGCAAACTGTTTGTAATAATGCGGTTTTAAGTTGCCACGAAATTAACATGAACACATTTCTGAAATTTAAATCAAGAAGCAGATTCGTTTCCACTCCATTTGAAAATGTAAAGAATTTTTTCAAGCGTGTTCTTGTACACAATTTATCGATGAACTTTTGAAATTATAATAAAAAAAATTCTGTGTTTTTCATGTATTGTTTCAAGTCTAATACAATTTACGTCATCCATATGTGTAGTTTTAATAAAAGGCTTTTAGGTTTTGCAGCTTTCTTTGTAGTATTTTATCATATTTATTAGAAGATATTGCTTTAGCTAATATACCAGGAGCAACCCATTCTTTGTAGTATTCATAATCTATTTAGGTACTATTGAAGAGTCAAATACACGCTAATAGCACGAGATTGTGATGCTTTTGGCATATTCTGAATACTTACAAGGTGTTTGGACAAATTTGTCAATTTACTTGAGTTAGATAACAGATCGGCTGAAAAGTTCGTATCGTTTCTATGGGAGGGCGCCACTAGAATTAAATCCATACCATTTTCAGTTAGTACCAACCTTCAAAAGATACGTGTATAAATTTGACAGCTGTCTGATTATTAGTTTGTGAGATATTGCATTTTGAGTGAAGCTACTCTTGTTATTGTGAAAAAAATGGAAAAAAGGAATTTCGTGTGTTGATGAAACACTACTTTTTGATGAAAAATAGTGCCGCCGATACCAAAAAATGGCTTGATGAGTGTTATCCAGACTCTGCACCGGGTGAAGCAACAATTCGTAAGTGGTTTGCAAAATTTCGTACTGGTCATATGAGCACCGAAGACGATGAACGCAGTGGACGTCCAAAAGAGGCTGTTACCGATGAAAACGTGAAAAAAATCCACAAAATGATTTTCAATGGCCGTAAAGTGAAGTTGATCGAGATAGCTGACACCCTAAAGATATCAAAGGAACGTGTTGGACATATTATTCACGAATATTTGGATATGAGAGGATTGTGCAAAATGGGTGCCGCGTGAGCTCACAATCGATCAAAAACAACAACGAAAAACCATGCTGAAATTGAACGAATTGGGCTTCGAATTGCTCCCTCATCCACCGAATTCTCCAGATTTGGCCCCCAGTGACTTTTTCCTGTTCTCAGACCTCAAGAGAATGCTCGCTGGTAAAAAATTTAAAAGCAATGAAGAGGTAATCGCTGAAACTGAGGCCTATTTTGAGGCAAAGGACAAATCGTACTACAAAAATGGTATCGAAAAGTTGGAAGATCGCTATAATCGCTGTATCGCCTCTGATGGCAATTATGTTGAATAATAAAAACGAATTTTGGCAAAAAATGTGTGTTTCTATTAAACGATACGAACTTTTCAGCCGAACTGTTATATGGGTAAAAACATTATTTGCTCATTGTTATCGAGCGAATAAGCTTTTTCCCGCAATCCGTTTAAGCGGCGTTTTATGTTCACAGGATTCAGAAAATTTATTACAAACTACAGTTACTGGGCATAGGTTAGTTTCGGCTTGCTTTTGTTATTTTAAATAAACACCACGCAGCTTTCAATTAATATGCTTTCTAAACAGTTCGACTTGTACATAATATGCCAAACACACATAATATATAACGATATACAAAACAATGCATTAAAATAAAGGTTATCAACACTAATATGTTTATGAAAATCTAAGATGTTATCGATAACTACCTTTAAATAAAAAAGAAACGTATTCGAAAACTCATAGTCGATAGTAATAAGGCTTTCGACCATTTCTTATCGAATTCAGTCGTTTACGAGCTCGATTGTTTTGGTTCCATAATGCCAAAACTTCTCGATAATCTAATACTTTTTCGAGTGAAGTCGAACGAAGCTCGATGATCGACTTCGAATCGAGAACCATAATACGAAACGTGGTCGATTCGATAAAATTTTAGTCGAATCGAGATACATAATGCCACCCCAGAATTGCTCATCGAGGATGATTCGCTCCAGGAGCTCTATCAATCAGATTGGTCTATACGTTGACGCGTTGCCTGGCGGTTTTGCGGGTTTCGGTAGTAGTACTAATCTTTGCCTGTTCCATCTCTGCATGGCCTCCCTCAACATGTCTGGTTTTCCACTGTCACAATCTTTAACACTGCGTTGGAGATGCCATCTGGACGCTACCATCATAAGCTCTTCGTTCGTCACTCACTCCACTTCTTACGCCAAAGCTACATCTGGAGGTGCTGGTAGCCAGGAAGTTGTGTCGTGAACAGAGCCCATATGATCGCTTTCAATCTCTCTGGACGCCTTTCAGGTGGTTCCATTGCGCCTCTAGTCTTGGCAATCACTACTCTGTAAGCATTGCTCAACCGATAGCTATATTCAAAGTTATTTTTGCTGCCCTAAATAACGCCCAGCGTTCATCTCAGGTTTCCGCAGAGCGAGCCCTTTTGTATCCTTCTCCTAGTCCTTAGGCTATCAGCGCAATCTACTATGTGCTTACTGCAGCATTACGCCGGTTTACGGTTGCTGTTCGGCTGACCTTTCCTCAGTATAGTGGCATCGCATGCTCGGGATATCACTGACCTCGACTCCATCACCTAGGATTTCCTGGGCTCTCCAAACTATCCCGACCGCTTTTTCTGTCTTTGTCCTTAGGCTATCAGCTATTAGAAGGTAAACCGCTCACTTAGAGGAAACACGTCATAGGCCGAAATGTGCAGACACCAGTGGTAACCTTCTCACGAATGAGTATGAATTGATCGACAGGTGGGAGCAGTACTACGACGACCATCTGAATGGTGAAACACAAGATGCAGAGAACGGGTTGACACTGACTTCTTTGGAAATCACTGTTCTAGACGTTGCATGATACTATTTTTTTTTGCTATCGACTTTTACTAATTGACTTTTCGAGTATCATTCAGAAAATTTGAAAATTTGAAATAAAACATCGGGTTACAAACCATCTAATAAACTATTTCTTTTATTACAGCTAACTCTACGGACATCAGTGCCACCAAGAAGCCTGTAAACATTGTAATGGAGTCTGTATTTACCCCGTCGATGATTTTCTTACTCGCCGGTATCGGATTCGTAGCTATCGTGCTGCTTCATCTGATGGTGTTTCTCTGCTATCGAATTACCCGGTATAATCGTAGCCGCCGCCAAGGTACTGCCGGTTACAACACAACCTCGACGCAGGATACGCAAGGTATCGACATTAACAAGCTACCCAATAATATGAATTATCACCGAACAGGAGCCCAACTGAACCCAAAACTAGAGAAACTGGAGTTTCCTAGAAACAATATTATCTACATCAAAGACTTGGGACAGGGTGCGTTTGGACGAGTGTTCCAGGCGAAAGCTCCAGGACTGATCGCCGGAGAAGACTTTACGCTAGTTGCAGTAAAAATGCTTAAAGATGAAGCCAGTCAGGATCTGCAGGTTGATTTTGAACGTGAGGCTTGTCTGCTCGCCGAGTTTGATCATCCAAACATTGTCAAGCTACTTGGAGTATGTGCCATTGGTCGCCCCATGTGTCTTCTTTTTGAGTTTATGGCTCGGGGTGATTTGAATGAATTTTTACGTCAATGTTCACCTTTCGCTCAGCAAAATCGGGCCGACAGCATAAGTACGGAACTTTCACATGGCGACCTTTTAAGTATTGCGTTCCAAGTTTCCTCAGGGATGGTTTACCTTTCAGAGCGAAAATTTGTCCATCGGGACTTAGCTACAAGGAATTGCTTGATCGATGATAACATGGTGGTGAAAATCGCCGACTTTGGACTCTCCCATAAAATATATTTACAGGACTATTACAAGGGAGACGAGAACGATGCAATCCCGATTCGCTGGATGCCACTGGAAAGCATCCTCTACAACAAGTACACTATCGAGTCGGACGTTTGGGCGTACGGTGTATGCTTGTGGGAGATTTTCTCCTTTGCAATGCAACCGTACTATGGCATGACCCACGAGGAGGTCGTCAAATTTGTCAAGGAAGGCAATATGCTTAGTTGCCCTGAGAATACTCCACTGACAGTGTATGATTTAATGAGGAAATGTTGGAGCAGAAAACCTGCCGATCGACCAAGCTTTTCTATTATATACCAAAAACTACATCAGATTCGTGCTGATTTCGAGGGGAAACTGTTGTAGTCTACCCCCGGTTATCAGCACTATGCACGAATTGCTCTGCATTTATGCACAGCACTGCCAATTTACTGTATGATTACGCATTTTGTTACTAGTTTAAAGTTGGGGACATTTTATTTTGTTTTTTTAACGTAATTTGAGACTATGAAAACTGAGTTTTCGACTGATTTTTTTTATTCAGAAATTTTAATATTTTAGGATATTTCGTATTTCGTGAATATCAACAAATTTAGTTGTCGTAAGTGACTATTGAATACGACAGTATTATAAACGTTAAAGTACAACAAATCACGCAGGATGTAGGAACCCATCAAAATTTGTAAGGGAGTAATATTTTATATTTAATTTGTGTTAATCCGACTCACTCATTAGAAATAGTTAGAGTTCGATATTGGATATACGGCTTAACGAATAACGAGTTAAAAAGGGAGATGTGTTCTAGATGGGTTCAGGGAAGACGCCTGATGGGCACGAAAATATGATTTGACTACGCCTTCTTTTGCGAAATGAACAATTCTAGGCCGCCAATTATATTCATGTGATGGGAGACGTAGTGTTCCTCCTTTAGAGCCCCTTCCTCTATTGTATTTTGTTTTCATTGCATTTATTACCATTCCGAGTCGCATACCTTCATCTTTCAGTACGATGTATGTTTCCATAATAATCTTAAAGTTATGTGTCACAATACCGTCCGATTCGTATTTCTAGCTAGGTCATTCGTAATGAGTGTTTTCCGGATCGCTCGTTAGTCCTGTCTCAACTAGGAATGGTACTCGGAAGGTAAAGTATTGAAACCTAGGGTATCGGGATGCCAAAACTTTGGGTATCGATACAAGGTATCAAAAGGCAATAAAGTATCGATACCTCTAAGTATCAATCGCTGCAATCATTTCGAAATAAAATAAAATTATCGACTGTGACATTATTTTATGATGTACAGAAAGGTTTTTCCATAAATTTGTTGTGCCACTGGTATACGTATAGTTCTTGCCACACAGATTGCATTCGTGACTTTTGGTTCACGTCAAAGAATTTCCGCAAGCCACTTTGTGTTGGAGCCATGATGATTTCACATTTCACTCATTTTCTCAAAAATTTTCATGTCATAACCTATATGTCGATACACGGGTACACTAAAAGCCAATTCCTATTGAACATTTAGGAGTTTTGTGGGTTTGTGCAAAAAGCACATATTTTGTTTCTATTTCTACGGCTCATCAGTGCTAAGCTTGCGGTTCAAATTGAACTACTAAGCGCAAGATGGCAGTTCAATTTGAACTGCTTTAAGCGCTGATGAGCCGAAGGCAAAACGTGAATAAATAGAAACAATCCCTATTGTTATTACGACGGGACCAGGAAAGGACAGAGCGGAAGCACCATGCTCGCGCATGTATTGGCATGACGTGGGCTAGCCGTCGTTAAAATGCGTACTCGATCATCTCGCGTCAACCCACAGGCACACTGAGAGAGAGAGAGTTCAATGAGTGTGAAAAATTGAAATGATTGTATCCTCTGGGAGTATGGTCTTTATGTGCGTGTTTTGTTGATGGTCTTCGCTTATTTCACTCTTTTTCAGTGCACTTGTGGGGCGAAGCGAGATGATCGAGAACGAATTTCAACGACGGCTAGTCCATGTCATACCAATCCATGCACGAGCCTGGCGCTTCATCCAATCCGAAGAAAAAAAAGTTCCATTGGGGACGGATATAGCGGGATGGGTTAGTCGATGCCTTTCACGCAGCCCACCTGTGTTCGATTCCCAACCCCGCACATAGCCTTAGAAAGTTTTTCTGGCCCGAAGAGGCGAATGACCTTAAGGTTAAAGCCTCTATAATTGAAACAAAAAAAAATCCGTCGTAATGGGAATTGGCTTTAACCCGTCGCGATACTGTAAGTATCGAGACCAAAAGTATTGATACTAACAGTATCGCCCTGATGCGATATCGATAATAAAAATATCCGATTCTTGAAAGAAAGTATCGACTCGGTATCGGACCTAGTCTCATCAACCCCCCTTTCACGACTGAAGGCCATCGAGGGATTTTTTTGTTGTCTACCACCCCACAGAACTGACACCAGCGTCAGGTATTTAGTTTTGCCTACGATTGGGATTTCGCACCTTGCTTATTTGCACCCTCTCATTCTGCTACTAACGTGAAAGGTGTTAGCACGTAGCCGACGTCGGTCATCATAAGACACTTGGGAAGGTATGAGATAGAGACTTGCGAGTGGCGACTCAACATTTGACGACTATCATTTCCTCAATTAGTTGTAATACTGTGCCATATTTGCTGCTGCTCGTGCGAACCAACTTCGGCTATACTGACCTTTTTGATCGATTTAGTTCATTCCACTAACCGCTCAAAAAAAGTAATTTTTGACAAAACTGATTTTCACACACCTAGATTCAAATGTAAAGTCTTACGGTCTCGTACGAGATTCCTGAATTTGTTACTGATCCTACTTCCAGATTCCGAAAATACAGGATGTTTTGATTTGTAGATTTTGCTCGTTTACGCCCGAGCAAACATTCCTGTTCGCTTCCTGAACAGCTTTTTAAGAAGTCGACAGTTATATTTACGGTGGTATGAATAATATGAGAAAGGCATAATTACACCGCTAGGTGAATTAAAACAGGTTTTTGTAATGAATTTTATCATTGGGGCACCTTCTAAGTTGTCCATACTTATTTGAGCTCGAACAGTTGTTTTTGGAGAGCTGCACACTCGATTTTACAATTTACCAATTCCCAGTGGGGAACCACGGTATAGGAATAAATCATGTCTCCAATCTAAAAGTAAGAGTTTTCTTCAAATGCTCAAGAATCGTAACTACATGAGAATGTCTTAGGAACATCTGTCGGTGACCACTCCATACGTTTCAGAAAGTGAGTGTCAAACGCAACAGTTGAATACATAACCTTCATCCGACAAGTTCTTTAGTTCTTATGAAACCGACATGACAGTCCTTCGATATCGAAAGTAACTTTATCTACTAGCCTCGTTAAGCCTCAGACGATCGAGTCGACACGAACGCATCCGACCCATCACTGCGTCGATGGTTCCAAGATCTTCTGCAGAGTTTCCTAACTCTAACAAATTCAGCATTCCACTCGCACAATTTGAATTGGACAAGCTTCTTCGTACGTTGCTACTATGAGTAAGTTGGTCTCATCTACATCATTATTCAAGTCAATTCCGGTTTCAAGTGTTGGTTAATACCTGTAAAATCTAATCGCAAAACCATCTTCATAGAGGTCCCAGTTTCTAGATCTGGGATTACGATATGTAAAAATATCAAATTTAAGGTTCAAATGATCAAAAAATATTTACCTATGATCAAATAACGAAGGTTCGAGCTCATCGGGGACGAGTCCATATACCAACTCATACGAAACTATTTGAACAGAGAGTTACCTCCAAAACCCTTCTCTCTTCTAGATTTCGCAAAAGTAGGACGATTTCCTGCATTGACTGTGTGCATATTTGTACTGCTCACAAATTCCATCATATCAGAACCTCTCGAATTTATATCTGTGCTGCCTCAAATGATATGGTGAGCATTGATGTCACTGCCGATAATAAGCGGTAATTTACTTTTGCAGCACTACGGAGTGTATCGAAAATAAGCTATCCACAAATTTTTCTTTCAAATTATGATAATAAACGATATTTTATTTAAACTAAAAATTGATCCTTTATTGTACGAGGTTAAACTTGAGCATAATAAAAACCAGGTGAAATTAAAGTTATTCCTCCACGAATTTTCGAACTTTTGTTCGAACGCTCTTCATGAAGTTCCGGACAAGTGTTGCATCGCATTTTTTGGACGCTTGAGCCCAAATTTTTTTGAACTCCTGCATGTTCCCAGCTGCCTTACAAGTCTTCTTGAAGACCCCCTTCACGATTGCCCAGTAAC
Organism: Malaya genurostris; assembly: GCF_030247185.1. NCBI lineage: Eukaryota > Metazoa > Arthropoda > Insecta > Diptera > Culicidae > Malaya > Malaya genurostris. Next base: position 170,571,901 of record NC_080572.1, read on the forward strand.
GTTCGATGGGTCGAAGCTGAGGGCAATTTGCTGGATTGATATTTTCTCAACGAAATTTATACCCTTTTCCGCAAGCCAATTGATAGTGGTTTTGGCATAGTTAGCCGATGCTAAATCCGGCCAAAACAGTGAAGGTGTTTGTAAAGTATTCTGAACCTGGAAGGGTTTTGAGTCCTCCTTTACATAAGTCTCATCATCCATCAAAACGCAAGCAACCGGACACCGCAAACGACGCGAATACAATTTCCGGGACCTTTTTACAGCTCGCTTCTTCTGTTCTACACTTTATTTCGAGATTTTCTGCTCCTTGTAGGTCTTCAGGTAATTTCGCCTCTTGATACGCTGGATCATTTCGACACTCGTTCCTGCTTTTTTTTGGTGAAATCACGTATTGACATTGATTTGTTCTTCATGATTAGAGATACCACTTTCTGGTCCTGTTTCGGGTTGGAAGAGCCGGGTTTTCTGCCTCTTCCTGGTAGCTCATCCAAAGAATGATGTGCCCCAAACTTATTAATGATGGTTTTAACACTGGCATGATGAATTCCAAACCGCTTCGCCAATTTTAATACCCTTCTCACTTAGCCATTTGTCCAGAACCTTATTTTTCACTTCCTCTTCAAGACGCGACATTTTGAAAACGCAGAATTTCAACCGCACAAACAAGTAAACAAACGAAAGCTGACAGCCAAACGCACAGCATGCTGTGATCTGAGCATAAAAACCATCACAAATACATGCGTACAATACAAATGTATGTGGATAGCTTATTTTCGATACACTCCTTATGATACAACCTTTTGAGGACATCGCTTGGAGAAGGTTGGTCATGCGGTAAATATGCCAAACAATAAACATATTTCCTGTCTATGCCACCAGTAGGCAGACCAACTGAGACAGCACATATATCCCGAGTTGTGAGAGATACATCGAGAGCACTTTTTGCAAGTATGCATGCTTTCGAAAATTCCTTTCGTTCCTTTCTTGATACAGACTGTCAAACCTCAAAGTTCAATGTATAGCTATGTAGGTTATTTAAATGTTACTATTTTCTGAAACAATTAAATTTAGGGAAACGGCACGTTTATTCATCTCAGCCCCACTACTCACCTCATATATTGAAACCAATCGTTAACGTGAATTCTACTTTCTCTGGACGATGCAAGAATAATGGGGAATATTGAAGCTTTTATTTCGAATTTTCACATCGCTATTACAGCAGTATAGCACATTTATCGAACTATTTTTCTGTGATATTGCTTCTTAGAACTAAAGCGCCGATTTTATCACAATTCGTTGATTGGAAGTCAAGTAATCTACAAAATAACGTGACATCTTTACTAATGAAATGACTATAACCCAAATGTTGTACATGTCGCTCAAAAAGTTCTATGCCATTTAATCATTCATCCAGGTTGTTTTACACAAATCAATACTCCATTCAGCCTGTGTGATTTGAATTCTATCTGTCTTTGTTCGGAGTTTTGGATATCATTTAAGTTTTACCTTACCTACGTTATTCATTGTATTAGCGTTTAACGAGACTGATCATAAACCATTTAGACCAAAATATGAAAATTTTCTCCCAAATGTTTGAAAATCAATGCACTGGGCTTCAATTTATCAAACGATCGAAATACAGTACGTGAAATTTTACATTCGGTTGAAATATTTCTAGTCGATCGAAATATAGTATGATTGTTGCAAATTCTTTCCACCCCGCTTCCCTCTCACCTCTCGCGACTGTAAATTTTTATGAATCTGATTGGTTTATGAATAGACTCAACTTACCACCAACCACCCAACCACGACAAATAGGGTTTCACTGCATCCGTTTTATGTTGTTTTAATCCTGATTTCCATTATTCATCACAACGGAGCAATATAGATACTATTCTGCATATCGATGGATGTTTTTGTATAAGATATTAGTTTTAACGATACGAACTGAACAATAATTGAAGAATCCTCTCTGTATTGATATATAGTAATACCGATTAATATCTTAAACTTGTAGTTCAAGTAATAATGGTTATACTTTTTATCTGGATATTTATTTGATGCACTGTTTGTGGTAGCGGAATAAACCAATTATATAATTTCAAATAGTATTATATATTTCAATAGTTAGTTATTTTGTTAATTATAGTACCATGCTCCAAGTTTCATAAAGTTGCATCAAAACGCTACTCCATTTCCAGCCGAATTCTAACACCATTTGCCTGTAAAAACTGACAAACATGATTGCGATTTCACCATTAAATAAAATAAATTGTCACAATTTTCGTAACATTGGTTTTGTTACTACAGACAACAGCAGTCCCAGAATGCGTTTTGACTTTGTAGTATGAAAATAGCATAATGTGCAATTGTTGCAGTCTACACACATTTTTTATTTCGATATTTCCTATGATATTCAAGCACAGGAAAATTTAACGATGTTAGATGATCTCGAATGTATGCACAGGCTAGTGTCAAATTTTTTTTATAAAAAGTTACCTCGAGAAAAAAGACAGCCGTATAAGATTGAGGTGGTTATGTTACACCTCCATTTCGCATGTCATTTACCCGCCCCCATTGTACAATTTATTCAAGCTGATTGATTATATACTCTCCTAGATCATACAGTTAATGGGTAAACCGACTAAACTTATAAAACAAATCCAGATACAAAAACGATTAAACATAGTACGAAGCAATTTTTGTATAGCTAGTAAGAGTGCAGCGCTATTTTATGTAACAAAAAGTGACGGATAGCGATAATAATAGAACATGGAGCATGATTTGAGAGAGTATTACATTGATTGAAAATACGAGTATTTTATATGACTTATCCACATAACTGTCTCACCTTTGCTATTAATAAGATAAACCCTGGTTCGAGAAAGTATAATAAAAAATCTGCGAACGAACTGCAAGAAACGAGGCGAATCCAAAGAGACCATTCGATAGTTTTAAGCAAATCAGAAAAAAATCCATTGTAAAAAAAGTGAAAAGTGTTCTAATGATATAGAATATACATGTGTTTGACCACTCAAACTATAGTAAACTTTTATCAGATACATTATAGATATCCTTGGAGTCCAGAACATGGAATAAATATTCTTATTTCAGAGTTTTGTATTAATCCAAGTCATCCGAAACAATTTATCGCTATAGTTTGGATCCATTCTCTCTGTCTATATTTCTTTATCTTCATTTAGGGGTTAGCCAAATTTTTGTGCCAGGGCACATAACCGTTTTTGTTATTTTTACGTTTCGTCTTTGACTCATCAGTGCGGAGCAGCTCAAATTGAACTGCTTAGTGCTAAACTCGGCAGTTCAATTTGAACCGCTAAGCAGACGTAAAGTTTCTAATATTTACAGAACACTTTCTGTTTTGCAACGGAGTGCAATGTCTGTGTGTTTTCGACTATTTCTGGCCGATGCAGGTTTGGTTCTTCATCTTGTTTATACTGTGATAACCGAAATCGGCATTCGGTTTGTAATATAAGGCACCTTGTGGCATGCCATTCAGTAAAATTCACATCGAAATCCAAATGGGCTTAGGCCGATCCGACCGACAGCCCTTTACGCTTGGATAGGCTCAGCCAGCTTTGAGCGCAACCATGCTGCAGTTTAATTTGCCTATCACATGGCATCAAATTCAACATCCGCTATATAGCTTGCTAGAGAGGATCACAACCTTCGTGGTCCTTGATTTACTATCTTCTGCACTCTTTTGCTATAGTGAGATACAGTGTAAAATCAAAAAAATTTTGTCGTACCGATTGAGCATGATATCGGCTCGATCGTAGCGCTGCGATCGGGCCGTCATCGGACAAGCATTACCATCAACCTCGTCAACCTAAAAGTTTTGGCGTTTACATTGTGTATCGATAGCGCAGAAGAATGAAGGGAAACTAAAACAAGGCATTATCGGGTCGACGTCACCCCAGTATAGTACTGAAGAACGTCGGGCATTTTATTGCTTCGACTGTAGAGGTTTTAAGGTCATTCGCCTCTTTGGGCCGGAGAAACTCTGATCCAATATTCGAGGTTAGGAATCGATCCCAGATGGGCTGCATGGAAGGCATCGATTAACCCATCACTCTATTTCCTTACTCTTACTCTTTCAGTCGTAGACCACGCGAGTATCTGCTGTATACAGGAGGCGTCTCCATTCAACTCGGTTCATGGCTGTTCGCCGCCAGCCTCGGTAGCTGCGAAGGGTCCGCAGGTCGTCTTCAATTTGATCGATCCATCTTGCCCGCTGCGCGCCTCTTCTTCTTATACCGGTCGGATCATTATCGAGAATCATTTTAACCGGGTTGTTCTCCGACATTCTAACAACATGCCCGGCCCACCGTAACCGCCCGACCTTGGCCGTTTGGACGAGGGTTGATCCTCCCAGCAACTGGTGCAGTTCATGGTTCATTCGCCTTCTCCACGTCTTCCATCCGTCTCCGAAGATGGTTCGCAACACCTTCCATTCACAAACACCTAGTGCGCGTTGATCCTCCGCAAGCATTGTCCAGGACTCGTGCCCGTAGAGGATAACCGGTCTAATCAGCGTTTTGTAGATAGTTAACTTCGTGCGACGGCGAATTTTGCTCGATCGAAGCGTCCTGCGCAGTCCAAAGTAAGCACGATTTCCTGACAGTATGCGTCTCTGAATTTCTCTGCTGGTGTCATTATCGGCAGTCACCAGTGAGCCCAAATACACGAACTCGTCGACCATTTCGATTTCATCACCACCAATCAGAACTCGTAATGGGTGGCTGACGTTATCTTCTCTCGAGCCCCTGCCTTTCATGTACTTTGTCTTTGACACATTGATGTCAAGTCCGATCCGCTTGGCCTCAGATTTTAGTCCGATGTACGTATCTTCCATCTTCTCAAATTTGCGTGCTATAATATCAATATCATCAGCGAAACCAAGTAGCTGAACGGACTTTCTGAAAATCGTGCCACTCGTGTCTATCCTCGCTCTTCTTATCATTCCCTCCAAAGCAATGTTTAATAGCAGACACGAAAGGCCTTTACCTTGCCGTAGCCCTTTGCGAGTTTCGAAGGGACTCGAGTTTATCCCCGATACTCGAACAACGCACATCACTCGATCCATCGTAGCCTTGACCAATCGTATCAGTTTGCCCGGGAATCCGTAGTCGTGCATGATTTTCCATAGCTGTTCTCGATCGATTGTGTCGTAGGCTGATTTGAAATCGATGAATAAGTGATGTGTGGGCACATTGTATTCGCGGCACTTTTGCAACACCTGGCGGATGGCGAACACTTGGTCCGTGGTAGCGCTTCGCCCATAAATCCTGCCTGAAACTGTCCCACGAATTCGTTTGCAATCGGTGAAAGTCGACGGCATAAGATTTGGGAGAGTACCTAGTAGGCGGCGTTCAGCAGAGTTATCGCGCGGTAATTGCAGCAATCCAGCTTATCGCACTTTTTGTAGATGGGACACACGATTCCTTCCATCCATTCTTCAGGTAAAATCTCGTCCTCCCAGATCTTGGTAACGACCCAGTGCAGTGCTTTCACTAGTGCATTACCACCGTGTTTTAGTAGCTCGCTTGGTAGTTGGTCAACGCCACTCCTCGACTTCTTGGAGGTCTGGGACCGGCCACCTCCTCGACTTCTTGGAGGTCTGGGACTGGCAGTCTATCGTCCTCCGCACGCGTTCCCAAGTTCGTTACTGCGCCGCCACTTTCGTATTCCGCCACATCGCCATTGAGGTGGTCGTCGAAATACTGCCGCCACCTCTCGATCACCTCACAGTCGTTCGTGAGAAGATCCCCGTTGGTGTCCTTGCACATATCGGCCTGTGGCACATGGCCTCTGCGCGAACGGTGCACCTTCTCGTAGAACTTCCTTGTGTCATTAGCACGGAACAGCTATTCCATCGCTTCGCGATCTAGGTCTTCCTGTTGGCGCTTTTTTCTACGGGATACCGAGTTTAGTCTGTTCCGCGCCTGTCTGTATCGCTTCTCGTTTGCTCTCGTCCGGTGTTGCAGCTTGCTCGCCCAAGCTGCATTCTTCTCGGCCACTAACACTCTATTTCCTTGTCTTGGTATTTCTTCACTCTTTTGCACTATACACTATGTAAATATCAATCTTGTTTGAAATTGCCTATACACATTCAGTTTTCCGGACAATTTTCGGCAATCTGGTTCGAAACGAAATTCTAAAGATTTCAAAAGATTCCGATTGAAGTGCATCGACAGGTTGTGACTACAAATCGGTTGTTACACTTGAATCGGAACCAGGACGCGCATCAACATCAGGACACAGCATCAACATCAAATGATGAGCACGTCAATAAAATCAAGGCATTGGTGCTCGAGAATCGACGATTAACAGTCACAGATCTTACTGGGATCGTTGGAATATCAGAAGGATCAGTAAAAATCATTTGGGCCTAAGAAAAGTGAAAACATCGTCGCGTTAACGTCTGGGAAACAATGCTGTCCGACTAGCAGAATGTCATGAAACGTATTATTACTGGCCATGAGTCTTGGATCTATGCTTACGACCCGGAAACAGACGATCAATTAGCGGAATATAGAGCCATACATGAGCGGAAACCGAAAAAATATGTCAAAGCAAATCAAAGATCAAGGTAATGTTGATAGTTTTCTTTGATAAACGAGGTGTGGTGCACTCCGAAATCCTTCCGACCGGTCAAACTGTCAACAAGGCATACTATGGCCCTTATTACCGTTCTCACTTCCACTTTCACATTCACTTCACTTACATGTCACTTCACTTGATTTTCCTTATTACCAGTATCATGCATAGTGAAGTGATCACTGTAATGGAAAAAAATCATTTTTTCAGCGAAATGTTGGTGGTGTGATGTTCATAATGACATCAAGTTCATCCAAATAATTACTTTTGTCTTTGAAGCGACTTCCGTACTAAAAACCTAAATTCACTTCACTGGATTTTCACCGTAAAGTGATACCGATAATAAGGGCCAATGTATTCGAGTGTTATGCGTCATTTACGCGAAGCTATTCGTAAAAAGAGGCCAGAATTATGGGCCGACAATTCTTTGTTATGGCACTACGATAATGTACCGTCGCATACTGCATTAATTGATTTAGCTCCGTATGACTTCTGGTTTTTCAGCACACTCAAACGACCGCTCCGAGGAAACCGTTTTGAGTCGATTGAAATCATCAAACGTGAATCGCTTCGCGCATTGAAGGCTATTCCGGAAATTGACTCTAACAACTGTTTCGAGGATTGGAAAAAAAACGTTGGCCCAAGCGTATTGGGGCCAGAGGATGGAGAGATTTCTTTGAGGGGGCCGAAATAAATTTGGAAGCATAAATACAGAATTTCGAAATTATGTACAAAATCTTACTATTTTTTGTCCACAGTAATATCAAATACAATTACACTGAAGTCTTTTTTTATGCGAATTTACGTACCGCATAAAATAAACCGCATAACTCTGAAACTTCGCATAAAAAAACCGCATAACTCTGAAACTTCGCATAGAAAAAGTCGCGTAAAAAACCGCATAAAAAAGACCGCATAAAAAAAGACCTCAGTGTATTTGTATTTGGTAATATATCAGTAATAAAATCATCAAAAGAAAGATAATGGGTTTATTAAATTTAGAAGAATCTGCAAAAAGCTGCAATAAAAGATAGATGTGTTATTATCAAAAATTTATTGCTATTGTTTATTTTGTATGAAATCGTTTTCTTTGAATAAGTTTGTTTTAACACTTGAACTACACTTACTTCTATCGGACATAGGTTGCATCGGTAATTTGCTGTAACCAAATAAACTAGGAACAGCAAATTATCGCACTTTTCTTTCTAGCTCCGAGCTACACTTCCAACCAATAGAATGGTTATTTCTATCAAGGTTTTAATGTTAAAATCCACTCACACTAAATATGAAATCTTCATTGTTTTCAAAAATCAAAGTAGAGGTTCAACTCAACCATGCACTTAAATCCAAGAATCTATTAATAAATACATTTTTTTCTCAAAATAATAAATAATGGAATAATGTGATAAACCCGAACAAGTTTTCTAAATAAATTACAAATGCGGTATGATAATCACCCCTATTCTGAATTTTAATCGAATCGGATTATTTCGATCGAATGTAAAAATTTGCATTCTGTTATTTGATCGAATGATACTTTTGTATGAAAACTAGAACTCGATCGAGATACAGAAGGCAAAATTTCGCATTCGATTGATTCCATAAATTCCAGATTAATTCAGTTAACTTTCTAAAGCGCTCAACGCTTATGTCGCCTATTGGATAACATTTATTATACCGGAAGCATCAACAATAAAACATTTGAACTTGATAATTCTCAGTTAATTTTTCAAAAGGGCGTATAAGCAAGTGACAGTTTCTCTTTAATCACACTCTTTTTCGATTATTGTTATGTGATTAAAAAGATTTTCTTTGATATAACTATTCTGTTTGAAAGTCGAAAGTTTCGGGTATCATTTCATGCAAAGAGTTGAGTGATAAACGTGGAAACCGCTTGGTAATTAATAGAAGAGAAAGTAAACAAAGAGAAACTGTCACTTGCTTATACGCCCTTTTGAAATATTAACCGAAAATTGACCTCTTTGAAACATGTCAACCAGTCCAAATATGCCGCTATCGTTTGTTCCATTTTCAAGAAATACGTTTTTATTTAAAAAATTTACCTGGAATCTGATTTTGGTCTGATATTGTCAAAATAGTAAATAATATATTGACGTAAAGATACCAAATGGGATTCAACGCCAATAGCAGATTCTCTCTAATTTGTCAAAAAAAACACGCGTGAATTTCACTAGAATAAGGATAGGTTGGCATCACTGGGAGTGCGATGCGGTGTCTAAGTACTGCTCTTAAAAAAATCTAATTTCAATGTGTTGTTTGATACGTATAGTTAAGAATTTGGTCGAAACAGTTATTTTGAGTGATAGTGCAGGTGTGACAAGTGTGTGTTTAGTAGTGAGAGTGCTATTTATTGAATAATGTTGATCGTAAAACTAAAAATGCTCAAGCGGCGGAAACTGAGAATTTACCGCCCCAAAATTCAACGATATTAATCGATCGGAGCGCCGTCTGCATATCATTGTCAGTGTTTTCAGATTTCTATCGAATGTGTGAAAATATACAAGTCAATCATGTTATTCAGGGTAAAAATCTAAAATTTGTCTGCAGCAATCCCATTTGCGAGTGTTTATTTTATTTTATTTTTGCCTTTCTCATATAGATAGGTTATGCAATCACTGTGAAAACCGACTTTTGAATCGCGGCCCGGAGGGCCAAGTGTCATATACCATTCGACACAGTTCGTCGAGTACGCAAAATGTCTGTCTGTCTCTCTCTCTCTCTCTCTCTCTCTCTCTCTGCGTGTGTGTGTTTTACATGTTTTCGACTTTTTCATTAATCTATCGACCGAGTTTTGATGTGGTCGTATAAGCAACGGGGGTTTAAGCAAGCCTGATATAACAACCATGTTCGAAACTGACTCGATTTTCAGTTCAACAACGTTAAAACTAGGTTCGAAACTAGCTTCAAGCAAACGGTATGGCAGCAGTTACAATGGAAACTGAGTTTGGCACCAAGCGAAAACGACAATAGTTTTCTAGTTATTTTTCTTCATTCTGGTTACTACGTAACCAGGGGTTTTGGTGTATGTGACAAATAATGTCACTCGATTTTCTCAGAGATGGCCAAACCGGTTTTCACAAACTCAGATTCAAATGAAAGGTCTTACGGTCCCATAGATCGCTATTGAATATTATCCCGATCCGACTTCCGGTTCCGGAATTACAGGGTGATATGCACCAAAAGAATGTCACTCACTTTTCTTAGAAATGGCGGGATCGATTTTCACAGACTTAGATTCAAAGGAAAGGTCTTATGGTCCCATAGATCGCTATTGAATTTTATCTCGATCCGACTTCCGGTTCCGGAATTCCAAGGCCATATATGCAAATCTATGAGAAAATGCGCATTCAATTTTCTCGGCAATTTCTCAACCGATTTGCACATTTTTATAAAATTTACTGGTAAATTCATCTAGTGGGCAGATCTTGTTAGTTGGTGGATATAGAAATCTACTTTGGGACTACTAGTGCCCGGTTTCCACTTCCGAACGCAACGGTAAGAGGAAAGAAAGCTCCAAAAACGGAACTCACTCCGATTTCTCAGCCACGGTTAAAGCTCTCAGTGTCTCTAAAGACACTGTGCAATTTCATCTAGACCCGACTTCCGGTTCCAAAATTATATTATATCAAAACTTTCAAACTGTCATACAAAATTATGCAAAATCGGTGCGCATGGGTACGTGATGGTTCGGAAGAAGAAGAAAACGCACCTGCCTAGCACCATAAATCAAATAAACATAGATTTCCGACTGTACGGTGACACTAACAGCACCTCTAGTGAGAAACGGGTGTACTTTTTTCCATTAGCTACTGTGGTTTTGTTAAATGCGCAGGCAACTTTATGCATGCATTTTAGGAGCATTTACGCACCCATTCTCCACCAGACGGTGCTTTTGCTGTCACGGGTTTCTCAACTACATTAGTATTGCACTGGGAAATCTATGTTTATTTAATTTATGCTAGCACACAGTGTACTTTGTTCTATTTTGTATAGAGTGCAGGGTTGCCACATTTAAATCTATATTAACTTGACATAGCTGTTTACAAATCGAAAAGGTGATGGTAGTTTTTACCAAAGAAAGTTTTTGATTTTATTCAAGTTTGTAAAAAAATCTTGACAGAATCTTCTAGTGATGTTTTTGAAAACATAAGTAATATGAGAAAGGCATCATTACACCACTAGGTGGATTAAAAAAGGTTTTTTTTAAATAAATACAATGATCTATGAATACTTTCCATAGATGGATTGAGAAGAGAAAAAATGTAAGAAAAAACTAAACATTTTTGATTAGTTAGTTTTGTTCATGAAAGAGATTTTCGTCTCTAAAAAAAACATTATCATCGATGCCGATGACAATTATATTTTCCATCGGCTCGATCAAATAAATTTATGAGACTACAAGACCTTTCATTTGAGCCTTAGTTAGTGAAAATCGGTCTAACCATCTCTAAGAAAATTTGACTTATTTGATACATACACACACATATATACATACTACTTTTCTTGGAGATGGCTGGACCGATTTTCTCGAATTTAGGTTCAATGGAAAGGTCCTGTGGGTTCATACAGAGTTACTGAATTTCATTTGGATCCGTCTTCCGGTTCCGAAAATATAGGGTAAGGTGTGTTAAAAATTTTATACCATCACCATCGAAAAATCGTAAAAAAAAATTCGAAATCTGTCTCAAAACCATTACGTTTTTATCAGTAGACGGTCAAACAAACTGATTTTGGTTATCCTTTCAAGAATCGAAGCAAATTATTTTGAAGGATACCACAGCATTATATATGATAATATGATTTATATGAGAAAGGCATCATTACACAACTAGGTGGATTAAAACAGGTTTGGTATAAAACAAATTCTTGGGATTACATTCCTTTTGTGGAATTTGGCCTTTCTGTTTCAACAGAATTCGCAGCCGATTCTTAGTGTACAGAATCATAGCATGGCTAGTACTTTGGATCCTACTGACACTACGAATCCTTCCAGGTCGGGGACAACTGGTTTGTTTTTGTATAAAACATTCATTAAAAGCATTACAAAATGTAAATAGCTTCTTTTCTCTAGCATTCCTTACGTGCGGCATCTCACCCTGAGGTGTTGCATCTCATCCGGATTTGCATTGTTTACTCAAATGTAAACGTCAGGCGCGTACCCAGAAAAAAGGTGGTGGTTTTCATAATATAGGGGAGACCGGGGCTAGATCGGACACTTTTTATAAATTGAAAAAAATCATCCATTAAAACTGAGTTTTTACCAAAGTCAAATCTACCGCATCTCTAAGCGCATTCACAAAGTCAATCCATGAATATATTAATTGCAGGGTTATTAGATATTTAAGCTGTCCGGTTTAATCACGTGTCCGATCTAGACCCTGTCTCCCCTACCCCCTAACCTACCTAACCTATTTTGAACTATGCACGATCTTTCAAATATATAAGTACAGTTTTCATTTGCTGAATAGTTTTGAAGAAATGTCGATTTTGAAAAGGCTTTCACTCAGATTTATCATATCACAAATTTCGAATATCAATTCTCTACATATTATGGTAAACCTTGTTTCACATACATTACACAGCATTACTTTTCGATACATTTTTATTCTTAGAAATAAAATCATTCTCACATCTCCTAATCGCAAGATATGGGCTGCTTTTCTCACTTTGAAAGGTATATAACTCCTTAAATAAAATACGTATTTTTACAGTGCAATTTGTTATATTTGTATCCTAAATTTCATATTGAATATTTTCTTATTTTGTTAGATATGTATTATATAATTTATTTTTATGGAATATTTTTACAGAGAAATTTAGAATGAAATTTTGTATTTTATTGATAATGGCGGCCATTAGAACAAAATATGAGAATTATAATTTAAGTACTTCATGTTAAGCTTGAAACACTCGTCCTCAAATTTAAAACAGATACTTTCTTGTTTTATATTATTAATTTATGATTAATACATAGCTTGGTTTTTTCGTTGAAGTGACCACAAAAATATTCTCTAATTGAATTATCATCCATAGAAATAGATCGTTGATGTTTGTAAACATCATCATCATCATCGGTAACTGTGGCGGCCAAATCGTAAACTCTCTTTTGTCCCTTTTGGCAGATGAAATAATCGGATAAAATAAATATGATTATTGTATAGTTGGTAAATACATACCTCCTTATCCAACAGAGATTTCGGTTTCCCGACAATAACAGGTAGTACGTCTCTTCCTGTTTCTGCCATTGGGGCATCGAATATCTTTGGATCTGGCTTTGGAGCACTAATCACAAGAGGAATGATACAACCACCGAAAATGACAATTAACGCTACAACACGTTCAACCATCATTTTAATTCAGCAGATACTTATGGCCTGTACTTCCAAAACAGTAAGTTCGGGTCGAAAATTCGATGACAAATAATTACTAACATGATTTTTTGGAATATTTATATTCATCCTCGATGAACGGATTTTTTTCCATTACCGGTTATGTCTTACTGATTGACCCTGGTGGGTTTTCCACTTTCTCGTTCAGCAACGCAAGCTACCAAAAGTCGACATGTGACGCAAAATCTGTGCATTGAAAAATGGACAAACGGTTAAAACATTTCATTCAATCTGTGTTTCATTCTAAATATTTTCTTCTGTTTCTGTTTTTGCCTTTCTCATATAGAAAGGCTATGCAACTACTGTTAAAACCGATGAATGTGAATCAAGGCCCGGAGGGCCGAGCATCATATACCATTCGACTCAGTTCGTCGAGTAGGCAAAATGTCTGTGTGTTTATGTATGTGTGTATGTAACAAAAATATACAGTCGATTTAATCGGAAATGGCTGAACCGATTTTCACAAACTTAGATTCAAATGAAAGGTATCTTGGTCCCATAGGTTACTATTGAGTTTTACTCGTATCGAACTTCCGGTTCGAGAATAACGGGGTAAAATGTATAAACAAATCTAACAAAAGTGCACTCGATTTTCTCAGAGACCGCGCAACCGATTTTCTTCAACTCAGATTCAAATTGAAGACCTTACAGTCCCATAGCCTGCTATTGAATTGCATATGGATCCGGCTTGCGTTTCCGGAGTTATGGAGTGCAGCATGAACTAAAAAAGTGCACTTGATTAGAAAATTCGCTTGGAAAAGACCGCTCACTTCTGGAATTACACGCTATGAGTATAAAAATTTCATTTTCAGGAGCATGTTTTTATACATTCCGATTCCGGAAATACCGGATAGTGTGTATGAAATTGCAACCTGTTATATAGAGCGATAATTCTTTTGAATTTGATTCAAAACTGTTTAAATTTATTGGTTATGCGAGTTGCTGACCAAACGAACCAATTTATGCTATACCGGTCCCCAGCTCCCGAATCTGGAAGTACCGGAAACAGTGGACGAAAACGGAACCCTTTTTATTTTCTCAGAAACAGCTGGGTCGATTTTTACAAACATAGACTCAAATAAAAGGGTCAACGTTTATAAAAATTGACTGGTTTTGATTTCATGGAATGAGCAATTGTTGTATCAAATTGATGCAAATCTCAATTAAAAAAAAAACAAATTTAAGAAACCTATAAATATTTCGACTATAGTTTTTTGGCTCATGCTTTATTTTCACAAAAATAACGAAAATACTTTTAGATAGAACATTTGAAGGGGAAAAAAGAAGCTTATTTTTAACCCCCAAAGGGTTTGCTTATAAAAACTGCCCCCAAACAGAAATTGACATACGCTGTTTGAAAGGGTTTATATTGGAGATAATTTAACATTTTAACCCTTTAACTGCCATATTGGTGGAGTTAGGGTGGTTCTTCTGATTTTCATTTTATTTATTTTTTTCAAAAACCTCTTTAGCAAAAACTCAGGAATATTTTAGGAATTATGGGAAAGCTTTCTGATTTTTTTCAGAAATGTATTTCATGTGAAAAAAACCTGTTTTAATCAAAATTTTGGAATTTTGCCTTTCTCATATTCGTGTTCGTGTTCGTGTATTCATTCATTTATGACCGCGGAATAGGATACAAGAAAAGTAATACGTCACCATAAGAAATTAATCAACAGCTGCTTGGAGACCCACCTATCATACGTACAGCTGAAATTGGACAGCTTCGATCGGCAGGGCATGTCATCAGGATAACAGACGGCAAACATTTGAAAATGGTTCTTGAATGTGATTCGGAAGGCTCAAGAAAAAGAGAAGCATAGCGAGCAAGGTGGATCGATCAAATGGAGGCAAAGAGTGGTCATAGTCTGAGCTGTATGGAGACGACTTCTAGATACATAATAACCGGGCTTGAGCTGATACGTGACAAAAGTACTCCACGAAACACCACAAAAAGACCACTAAGTGCAAGTAAATTCGATGAACTATATTTGCGAAAGCGTTCGAAATTCAATTTTTATACATAGCTCAGTTTCTCGTTCATTCTTAATTAATACATATTTCGATTAAAGCAATAAAACTGTTCAATAAAGAGGTCCTCTTAAAAAAAACCAAAAACTGAAAATATTAAGTTTAAATAACATGTTGTTTGTATAGAAAATCGACGATGCGATTTAATATTTTCTTTTTGGGCCTTCGGGACTTGCTGCAGGCGCTTCGACTTCGATTTCTATTTGGTTTATAGTATTTCTTAGGACTGCTAATAGCTAACCTCGAAACCTCCAGACTATCCCGCAAGATGTTGAAGTTAGAAACGAACTACAACCGTCCGCTGGCACACATGTTCACTAATGCATTCCCTACATCATTGTTTGGTAAATCGAGCCAGGCGTGCGGGCGTGTGTGAATAACATAAGGAATAAAATTCTTTTATCATTATTAATTACGTCAATACTCAAGCTGTAGATGGAAACGCATGACATTTAGTTCTAATGGCATGTGATATATGATTTAGAACTAAATATCATGCGTCTCCATCGGATGATGACAATTTGATGGAGACGCATGGTTTTCCGAATGGTTTATTTTTTTTAAAGTCTGATATTATACCCGTCCACATTTTTTAAAAATCTGAAAAAAATACAGCGTGAGTATATTACGAATGATTTATTTTTTATGTAAAATCAAGAATGGTACCAAAATTGTAAGTGCGATTCAAAAAAATTCGAAAATTTGGAACATTTTTCTTCACATGAAATACATTTTGAAAAATTCTGAATAAAATCAGAAAGGTTTCCAATAATTCCTAAAATATTCCTGATTTTTTTCGATTTTTTTGCTAAAGAGGTTTTTGAAAAATTCAAATGAAATGAAAATCAGAAGAACCACCCTAACTTCACCTATATGGCAATTAAAGGGTTAAAATTTTGGGAAAATCATCTCCAATATAAACCCTTTCAAACAGCGTATATTAATTTTTTCTGTTTGGGGCAGTTTTTATAAGCAAACCCGGCTACACCCTTCATGCAAGGTGCACATACCCATTTTCAAAGTTATTTTTTGTTTCGTCTTTGACTCATCAGGGCGTAGCAGTTTATGTTGAGCTTGGTTTTTTTTCTTAGTAGGGTAACGGTACCCCCATTCATCTCAGCTTCGTAGCTCAAAAAGATGAAATATGGTGCATTCCGAGCGTATTCGCTAAAGTAATAACACCAGTATTATGAACAATTATGCCGTAATCTGGTTTCTTAGAGCCAAAACAAAGATATTCCATCCGATTTTATCATAATTTATTCAATTTTATTCTTTTATTCGTTTGGAGTCAGCTTAGGTAATTGCCTTCTGTGGGAAATTTATCAAAAGCAATATTCTGTTTTAGATTTTTTGTTATCACCATCCGAAAAAAGTCAATTTTTACCTTTTTGCCTTTCTCATATAGAAAGGCTATGCAATCACCATGAAAATCGACTTTTTAACCGAGGTCGAGAGGCCCAAGTAACAATTCGCAACTAGGGTAACAGAGGTATTTTGGTCACTTCATATATTTTGGTCCACCTAACAAACTTTATGGATTTAATCGATGTTAGGTAACCCATGTTTCATCAATTTGAATCAAATCAAATCACATTAAATTACCTATTGCGGAAGGAGTTTTCGAAGATATTACAACATTTGATGGATATTTTTACTAAGTGGGCCAAAATAAAATCAATCCTAAAATGGGCCAAAATACCTCTGTTACCCTAGTTCTGATACGACAAAGTCCAAACTATGTTGCAACAAGAGCACGAATATGTTTTGCCTTTCTCTATAGAAAGGTATTAGAATTGCTGGAAAAACCGACTTTCGAACGGAGCCTCGGAGACCCATAGTGTTATATACCATTCGACTCAGTTCTTCGAGATCGAAAAATGTCTGTGTGTGTGTATGTGTGTATGTATGTGTGTGTATGTGTGTGCACTTTTCGAAGATATTTGAACGCGCTCAATTTTCTCAGATATGGCTGAACCGATTTGAACAAACTTGAGCTCGTTTGAAAGCTACTGTCGGGCCATTGATCAAGTTCGAAGATCAAATGGTTGTGACTTTTAGTTCCAGATATATGATGGTATAAGTGACGTAACCGACAAAACACGTTGATTTTTACCGCTCTTATATATATATATATATATATATATATATATATATATATATATATATATATATATATATATATATATATATATATATATATATATATATATATATATATATAAGGGTGCCAAAATTTTGGGATCACCTCTATTTTCGTTAAGTTCTAGTGCTCAAAAGTTTAAGCACGTCGAAAAAAAGCCTTCATGCAAAAGGTGCTGCCCGGTGGCAAAGGTTTGACAATTTTCGATCTTGAAAAAGCACCATAGGAGGGAGTACATGAAATTTTCAAAATCGAAATTTTTTTTGATGCCGAAACTCTTAAAACTGCATGAAACATCGAAATTTAGTGTCATCTCAAAAAAAATTTTTTTTTGAAAAAATCAACTTTCTGGGACTTTTCATATTTTTTCTAAGTCCCAAAAAGTCAAAAAAAATTTATTTCGATATGACACTAAATCTCGACGTTTCATGCAATTCTAAGCCTTTTGGCATCAAAATTTTTTTTTCGATTTCGAAAATTTCATGTACCTCCCCCCTATGGTGATTTTTCAAGATATATGAAAATTCCACTAAGTGGACTAAGAAGGCTTTTTTAGATTAGCATCACTGATTACAAATAGGCTACGCAAATGTCAAGCACTAGTTTGGAATAATGATGCTGACTGTGTGACATAAACACTGAAGCATGCTTTTGTGAATTACTCGAATCAATCTGAATCAATTAGTGACAAAATTAGTATCCAAAATTATTTAATAAAAAGAATTTTTGAGACAACTAAAAAAATCTTACTTTTGCTAATTTAGATTTTCTAATTCTAGTTCCCTTAATAATAATAAAATATTTATTGAAATGGCTTTTTTTTAGTTGTATTCACCGATTAAACGTGCTGTCATTTCTTAGCTAAGGCACACTTCATATCCATTCAACTAATTTAACACCGTTAACACCGTAATGACTACTAGCCACTAGATGGCACACTACCACCGTAAAAAGTTTCAGTCGCGGTTGTCTTTTCTATATTGGCAGGTATAAATACGAAGTTGTATTAGAGAAAAAGACATAAGCGAAACATGAACTTCTTTTTGAAAATTTTACTTCTAAATCGCTGTTTTCTTCATTCGACTTCGCGAAATCGACTCTCTCACTGAAAACTTTGAGCACTCGGAAAACAAAAACCGAATACAAGTAGTACACCGGACGGCGTAGCCCGGAATGTTAGAAGATACAAAAAACATCATTTGACGTGTACAATTAGAGTGCAACTTTCGAAACTCACTCCACTGTTCCGTGTAAGAACATTATTACCCACAATCGCTTCAAATGCGCACAAATTCTGAATAAATACACTTTCCACTAACAGTTTACGTCATTTTCACATAACGGTTTAGAAATTTATGTATGGCTATATCGTAAAATATGCGAAAAACATCTAAACAATTTGCAAGCAGTTTCAACAAGACTGTCCTTTTTAGTTTTTTAATGGATTGTTTTGCTTTGACACTTCTCATGAGTTTTTGGCTAATAAACTTGTTGATAAAACCAATTTCATTTTTGTTTTCTTTGTGCTGTCCTTCAGTAATGACAGTGATAAATAAATAGAAACAAATTTTCTGATTTTAATAACGAAATTAGTTGTCAATGAGAATTTCGTGTTGGATTGAAATATTGCTGGTTTGTGTCCAGAATATTCGCCAACTAAATACATTCTCTAAAAATAAGAGTTTTTTCAGCAAAGTAAATTCTCAATTTTAACTAATTTTATAGTTATTTTGGAAATTTTGTTGTTAAAATCAACTAATACAAAAACAGTAATACGAATTAGGCGCAGAGCTAATTTCGGTCGTTCCGTGTGGTGACAGCAATGTTTCATCATAACATAACTAGTTACTAGAAATAGTTATTTAGGTTTCCAATAATAACATCTTTGTGTCATATTGAATTAAATATAATTTATAAGCTATCGTTACTTAATCAAAACATATCTTCCTTCACAACAATGCTTCTAGCTACTAGTTGAAAATAAGTTTATTTGACTTCAATAGTAGCAACCCGTAACTAGTTTTGATACCACTTAACCCAACTGTGTTGCGACAAGAGCACGAACATGTTTTTTATCATTTAGGGGTTAGCCAATGTTTTTTATGTTATACTGGTTAAAACAAGGTGACAGCAGTGTTTCTTTATAACGTAAACATTGAACCAACTATCATTTGTAAGTTATCGTTACTTGATTCTACCATATCTTTAACCACAGCTATGTTTTTAGCTACTAGTTGAAAAAAGGTTTATTTTCCGTTGCGAAACCATTATAAATACGTTAACGTATATGTGAATCGTTACTGTGAATTGATATAGCAATAACTTAGATATTATAAGATTATAACATATAATTTCTTCATTGATTCAGATAGTAGGTTTTTCCAACGTTATGATAACGAATATGCAAACAAAACAACCTTTGTTGGCTTGAATATGGCGAGCACAATATAGAGTCTCAAGAAGTGTATGAAACATAAATAAAACCAGGATATTACTTTTTCCAAAACTACTTTTTGCCGAAAATAGCGAAAGGCAGAATAGTCATTTTTGTTCTATGCACTGTCATAAATACGAAGAAAATAATATAGGGATTGAACATCGATTGTGATAATTCTATAATTCTCATGATATATGAATTTAAAATGATTAGAAATCACTCTACTTCGAATAATTGCGAGCATTCTGAACATAGGGTTATTTTGTTGTTTATTTTTATGAATTAAAGTTCATACTGTCTTTAAAGCTACTGTGAAATTTCATCCGGATCCGACTTCCAGTTCCGCAGTTACAGAGCGATAAGTGTCAAAGTTTTCAAATCGCCATATAGAGTGACGTACAACACCGAAAGAAGAAGAAAACACAAAACGAACAATGCGTGCTTTGTTCTATTTCGTACACGTTGTGTAGTCAATAATAATAATAATAATAATAATAATAATAATAATAATAATAATAATAATAATAATAACAACAACAACAATAATAATAATAATAATAATAATAATAATAATAATAATAATAATAATAATAATAATAATAATAATAATAGTAATAATAAAAATAATAATAATATTAAAAATAATAATAATGCTACTACATGATTCATGCTGTTTAGCTTGACTTACATAAGCAGAAGTAACAGAAACGCAGGTTCGTTCAGTTTGTTAGATTTCGTTTAATTGGTTTAATCGAAATAGAGCATGTGATAGTAAGTATAGGTTTAACTACCTTCAAAACTGTTCCAATTTATAAGTCATATATATTGGTAGCAAAAGAACCAACTTCGGCTATTTCGTTCATCTGAATCCAGTTTCGGAAGAACTGGAAACAGTGATTAAAAACTGCAAAAAGGATCTCACTCACTTGTCTTGGAGATGGCAAAATCGATTTTCACAAACTTATAGGTTCAAAAGAAAAGTCTTACAGTTTCATACGGAATTCCTCAATTTGTTGTGGATACTACTTTTGGTTCCGGAACTACAGGGTAAACAGGATTTTTAGAGTTTCTGAGATTAGGTCCGAACAAATTTTCTTATTTCTATTCAATAAACAGTTGTTTTTGCGAATTTCACGATGTAACCGATTTTTCGCTAAGTGTTTTTGTTTTGTAGCATTAGTATCTACGAACTTGACCGTGAAATATTTCGTCAATTTTCGAAATTTTTATACTATTTTTAGTTACATAAATATTTATATAACTTTTTTTGTAATGCTTCCTGAAACTTAAGTTCTTTTTCGAATTTCACGAAGTTTTGCAAATAGGCAAACAACTATTTTTGTCAAAGAATGAAGAAAAAATTGTTTAAACATGTTCAATTTTTGTTTTTATTTACTTACTTCAATTTTTGTTTTTATTTACTTACTTCAATTTTACTAAAGTTTTATTTAAAGAAATCACAATAAAAGTAGCTTTTTCGCGCGAGTTTTGTTTCTTTTAAATGTTAAAATGCTGCAAATATGATTGGTTTTCATGATCAGCAAAAAAAAATTGTGCTTAAATAGGGTTTTTTAAATACTGGTTTGGACAAGTAGGTATAGAATATGACACTTTTTCCAAAACTTAGCGAAAAATCGGTTACCTAGTGAAAAATTAGCAACTGAATCAATTATTAGTGAATCAACTTTCGAATCGATATGACGATCAGTTTTTCAAGATTACCAAATGTCAGTTTGTAGGTGTTTGTTTGCAGGCAACATGAAGTCACTTTTCTCGAAGTTGGCTGGACGAATTTTCACAAACTTAGTTTCAAATGAAATATATCTTAATCTTATAACCTGCTATTTAATTTCACCTACATCAATTTTCTCAAAGACTTCTTAACCAATTAGATTCAAATGAAAGTCCCATCTACAAACTTTATATGAAAAGAAATTACTGGAGGATATGCGGTACGAAATTAAAATAATGACACTCATTATTCACGTGGATGGCTGAACTGATTTTCACCATCTGATATTAAAATGAAAGGTCTTAAAATCACATAAAGCTTCATGCTCAATGCATGCTAAAACTTTCCATTTCACATAAATTAATCGAGTTTATCGACTTGGCAGATTTTGATAGTCGATAACCAAATAAACTTATTTCAGTTTTAAAGACATTCGATTTTCGATCCTGAAAGGAACCCAACAATTTAATTTGGAACGCAATACGATTTCTCAAAGATGGCTACACTAAATTTCATAAATTTCGAATCAAATAAAACTCCCTTAACTGACTTCGGTTCGTTTCCCGAAGAAGGAATTTCATGAACGAAAATTCATATAAGAAGACTTATAAAATTGGTGAAATTTATCCAATTACGACTTCCGATTAAAGAATTGTAGGGTAATGGGCAGGGTAATGATTTTTTCAAATTCAAACCGTCATGGAAGATAAAGATACCCAAAAAATTTCAAAGTTGGGCTCAAAACTATTCAAATTTAATCGTCATAATAATTCATCGCCATATGAACCGTTTGAAGTCATCCCTGAATACCAATTCTGGAAGTACCAAAAATAATGACCAAAAAGCACGGGGAGAGTCGCTTAACACAAACTATATTGTGCTTCTAAAAAAACACGTGATATACTGTGAGTCTAATGGCGTTTTTCATTGAGAAACACTGTTGGCGTGGATTGCTCTGGTTTTGCACTTTCGAGCAGAAATGGCAATGAAACACCGTCAAAATATTGCATTTCTGCTCGAAAGAGCAAAATCAGAGCAATCCACGCCACCAGTGTTTTTCAATGAAAAACGGCATAAGTGTGCCACTCATGAAACAGCTACTTGTCAAAGCTGAGCCCATTGTGTGCCGCAACTGTGCAACTGTCTGAAAACAAAAGTGCCAATATTGATAAATGTACCAACGCATTGTGTTAATGTGTGATTGGCATATTGTTCTAATCGTCTTCCCCTTGCCAAAAAGTTTAACTCATTTCGACATTTCATGGAATGCTCAATCGATTGTGACACGTTTAGAGTCAAAGGAATTATACTATTTCTTTTTTCGATTCGACTGCATTTCCTAGATTACAGGGATCGAATTCTCATTTAAAATGACGTTCAATAAAATAATTTTAATGGGAGCTACAAACACCGAATATTATTAATGTAAAAAAAACACATAAGGATTAAGCACGTTATTTAATGCAAACGTTATTTTCTTTTGATCGGGAAGGATTGCTTTGCCGCCCCCAAAAAACAAATGTTGCGCACGGGGCGACTGACCTCTTGCTCTGAAAAGTTTTATCAGCAAATTTTGAAACTACAAATTAAAAGATTGGCGTTAGTATTTCAAAACTTTACCCAGTAGAGTTTCTAAATTTGCAGTAGAGTTTCTAAATTTGCAGTAGAGTTTCTAAATTCTGTTGAAAATTGATTTGAACCGCCGCTTTAGATAATTCACTAACTGCTCGAACTGACTACCCGTAACTCACTCATAATACCATCTTTTTTTTCGATTCTTTCCTCCTCTTAGATGGATGAGGAATTTTGGAAAAATTGCAATGCTTGAAATGTGTGCTTTTTTATGCATTCCTTGACAACGGTAGATAAGGGAACAGAGTTGCGGATAACTTGGAGTGGAAACAATGTTCTAGATGAAAATTATGAAAAAATTTTCATTATTTTAAAAACATACAAAATTTCAAATGGTGTTGTACAAAAGTATTTCAAACCCTATAGAGTTTAATTAATACGAAAGCGTGGTGAATCGATAATAAAACAGCGTTTTTTTAGTTTTTGAATCTACATCTTCAAACGACCACGACAAGTCAAGTAGAACGTCGCCAGGGGACCCAGCCCTCGATGGATGGCTTGCGGCGCCACGTACAGCTTTCAAGAGACCAAGTGATTTCGTTCTTACAATACCAGAATTTCTTTCTCGCCTGCCAAAGCATATTTTCGTCTTCAAATTTTGTATTTTGTCTCATAATACCTTCAGAGTAATTCTTGATTTTTGTTTAATTGAGAGCTGATGGTACAAATTTAATTCTATAGAAAAGTTTCGAAAACTTCCTGAAATGGTTTGTTTATTTATTATGGAGCTGCTTGGTAACTATAGTTCATAGCAACTCAAACAGTGTTGCTGAAAAAATATTTTTTTATCATTATCAAGGGGTCGCTATATTTTTGTTAACTGATGGTAAATCGCTCAGGAAAATGGTTTATTCCGATTTTTCTTCGGAGCGCCTGGTCGTGTCGGTTTAATGATATGTAGTAATAATGTTTTATGAGCCCCCAAATTATTTTATGGAACTTGCCACCTCTGCCAATCACGAATTCACCCGAGTACGAATCATTTTAATATTGCACAAAATTATCAAAAGGCCTGAATTCGTCGATCACTACAAATTTATTACATCTATTAATTGAACTCAGTACTTTGTTTGAGTTAATCTAATTAAGCTCAAGCACTCTCCTATTTCTTATTACTCACATATAACCACAAACATTGTTAGAGTAACCGATGTATTCGCAGCAAATGGCTAATTGCCAAACCGTTGGTCAGAAGTTCAATGAAATGTTAAGTTTGTTGCTACGTTCTTCCATAATATTTACAAAATATTTTTTTATGTGTCGAATTAAATGAGAATGGTGATGTAAAATTTGGTGCTTATACTCTTTGTGTTTTATTTTGAACAAAACCTTCCGGTTTCATTTTAAGTACTTACACAATTAGATTTGATTTCATATGAACTTAATATTATCAGTCACCTGTATCACTACCACATTTTAAATGCTAAATCTAAATGAATTCTTAGAACAGAAAGAATATATATGAGACGATAAAAAATATTCCATAAGTGTTGTATTTTCATCTTCTTGAGATTTTTCCGAAGGTCAGAGTATTTGCATGCATCCATCCGAAATATCGTGTAAATATAATATGTTAACGATAGCTACACAAAATGTTTTCATTATTTAATCTAGATGAGATCACGCAGTCATGTTACCACTTTTTTTCGTCCAATTTGCCAATACTGTCGTATAATAAGAGGAATCACGGAACTTTTTTTTACAGTTTGAACTTTTTGTACTGTATTCACAAAAACAATCACGACGATTGAACATGCTTGTTTGTTGCATTCCCTAAATTAGTCTTTGGAAATAACAGCGACCAATATATTGTTGGAACTTGCTAGTTCTAGAACGTCCTCGTCCGTTATGGAACTGGCCAAATCGTAAACTTTCTCTTGGTTCTGTAAACAAGATTATAAAAATAATGTTCATGTAAAATCGCAACATTTCTTAGTTCATTTCAATTTACCTCATTGTCCAACAATGGTCTTGGTTTTCCAGCAATTATAGAAGGAACTTCTACTCCAGTTATTGTCCTGGGGGCAACGAGTATGTTAGGAATTGGTGCACCTCGAGACCACTTGGTTGCAATTAGCATTACCAGAACGAGATGCAAAAAAAGATGTTTCATGTTGGTTCCTTTATGTTGATCTGATCTTCTCTGCGAATTTTGGAAACTGTTCAAAGATTATCGGAAGCGGTTCGGATTTATATTAAAATTGACCCATGCTTTTCAACATACGGTAAACTATCAATCTGACCGGTACTTGACCATAACTAGTTTCTCTACAAGTTCCTCTTCATATCGTCTTCCTTTCGGATGTGTGATATTCGCGCAAACGAAAATAACCGGAGGTGTGTCTTGAACTGGAGAGGAGAGATATCCCTGACCCATTCAACAAATCACAGCATGGGAAACGATAGTGCGCGTGACTGTTTCAATACGAGTTGGTCGCTGCCTTAGCACGTGCTTTTTGTGACGAAGCTAGCGGCACGCGAGACATATTCCTTGGGAGAGCCTTATTAACTTTCGCATATTTGATTCATCATTATGATCAAGACAAAGCACGCGACTCTGTGACGCAAATAAGCGACCAGCAACCAGCGACGCGCAATGAACTCTCAGTGTTGAAAGGCTAATGCGAGAGCGAAAACGTTATAGAGAATATATTACTATGAAGTGGGTATTTCTAGCTATATGCTTTTTGACGTAAGGATTTCCAAATCGAAAACCGGCATTCCTCTTTAAATTGTCGAAGTTCTAGCACATATTACAATCATCGGTTGCAATAGATGACACTATGGATTAACAGTAATTAAATCCTTCAAGCAAAACCCTTGATATAACATAAAACTCATGCATTTCTGAGACATTTGGCATAAAAAATGTCTATTCAGGAAATCTCTAAATTTTTCCGTAGATTTTTTTTTAAAAAAATATTTTTTTATTCTCCCAGATCGGGACGTTTCATGCATTACTAAAATATTTGGCATAAGAAAAATTTCTTAAGCGGTTTTTTTACACGGATCTATGAAGTTATGCGATTTTTACGCGGTACGTATCCTCCGTATAAAAAGAGGTTTCAATGTACTTTATTGTTTCTGCAATGAAAGGCCTAATCTTTCATAGTGTCAATTATCTGTCAGTTGGTGCTAAAAAAATAATTTAAAAAATGTAGCCGGGTTTGCATATGGAAACTCTCCCCCAAACAGAAATTAAAGTGATATAACCTGTTTGATAGGATTTATACTGCAGATGAATTTCCCAAAATTTTAATCCATACTGCCATATTTGTAGAGATAGGGTGGTTCTTCTGATTTTCATTTTATTTAAATTTTTAAAACCTCTTTAGCGAAAAAATTTAAAAAAAATTAGAAATATTTTAGGTATTATGGGAAACCTTTCTGAATTTTTCAAAATGTTCATAATTTTCTATTTTTTTAATGTTCATAATTTTCTAATTTTTTTATTCGCACTTCCAATTTTGGCACCACTCTAGATTTTACATCAAATATAAATCATTTATGAGTACATTACGCCGATTTTATTTTAGATTTTTTAAAAATGTGGACGGGTATTATATGAAACTTTAAAAAAAATCAATCGAAAAACCATGCGTCTCCATCAAATTATCATCAGATGGAGACGCATGGTGTTTAGTTCTAAAATCATACACCACTTCAGAAATAAATACGATACGTTTTCATCTACAACTTCGGCTCAGGTCTGGGGTACTGAAGTAATTTATAATGATAAAAGAAATTCATTTGAAATGTTATTTTCACATGCCCGCAAGCCTGCGAATAAGGAATAAGTGAGGACATCAGAACAATTGACAAATATTTAGTTTTCATTATACGGTTTAAAGTATTTATTTATAAACTGATGTCATTTTTCATTTATTTTACATTAATTGTATTCAAATCGATTGAATCAACAAATACACTTTAGTCAATTTTAATGTAACATTTTTGTTATGTTGAATAAAAGCTCTAAATAACATTAAAAATATAGTTGCTTTTGCAGAAAAAAGTATTTTTAGACACTAAGCGCTAAATCAAAAGAAATTCGAAACCAAGCGAAATCCAATAAAACTGTTCCTCGACTTTCTGTATCACATGGTATGAATAGCCAAATTGCCTGAAATTGTTCAACAAGACAGCTAAAGTCAAACGGCTTAAACCCATAAAGACGGATTAATCAAACTGGGATTGAACTGACTGTAAATCCATTGGAACACCATATATGAGAGGAAAAGGCCTTCCTACAGATAAAGATACAAAGAGTAATACGTTATTTATTACGTATGAACCACGGTTTTGAACAGCTGCATGGAGATCCACCTATCACAAGAACAGCTCAAATTGGACAGATACGATGGGCTGCGCATGTCATCAGCATAACGGACGGTAACCATGTGATTTTAGCATTAAGAATAAAATAACATCATAAGCATTTATCTTATCCGATTGTGAAGCAGTTTATTCAATAGCATTTTATTTGAAGACAGAACTACTGGATCAATTGAAATTAATGAGATTGGAATAACTAATTTTGATGCTAAACAAATATTATACAATTTCTTGATTCCTTAGATGAAATATCAAGAAAACATCAAGTATCGCTATGACAGCACAGAAACATCAAGAGAAGATATGATGGTAAAATTTGTTATTATTTTGAGCTTTGTTTGTTATTTACATCTACCCGGGCCGGCTACACCCTTTATAAATAAAATTTTTAAATAACACAGAATCAAGTAAACAATTTGAGTAGTGCTTGTATACCAAGTCCCGGGTTGGCGGTTCAATGCAAACCAGCTGGTCTTACAAACCAGCTGTCGTATGTTCGAGCCCCGACCTGGAAGGATTCGTAGTGTCAGTATAATCGTAGCACCAGCCATGCAATGGTTCTGTACACTCTGAATCGGCTGCGAAGTCTGTTGAAACAGAAGGTCAAATTCGAGTTCCGAATGAAAAACACTCCACAAGTAACGAATTTTTCGACCCAGATAAAGTTTCTTGGGATAAGCGTTGTTGCTTATGATTCGAATCACTAAAATGATGAATGATGGCCATGACTTCATGAAAATATAAAATGGTTTGTTTCATAATTTTTTAATCATGACAACGGTAACGGATTTCTTTCCGTGTAGTCTTCGAAATACCAAAACCTTCCCACTCAGCAAGCGATTATATTTTGTTGGTCATTGAGCGTTTGTTGAACGGTATACTGCA
The DNA here is from genome assembly GCF_030247185.1 of Malaya genurostris. NCBI lineage: Eukaryota > Metazoa > Arthropoda > Insecta > Diptera > Culicidae > Malaya > Malaya genurostris. Next base: position 170,600,124 of record NC_080572.1, read on the forward strand.
CGGAATAATCGTTCAGTTTGCATTAACGGTTTGTTATTGTTTTTACTCCTGCAAACATAGTGTGGTGTTATCTTCATATAGAAAGAAAATTTGTTGTTATTCTACATGAAGTACAGGGTTCGCCATGTAACTTTTTTTTAAACATGCAATAAAACACAAACGGTTCATCCGATCTCAAAATTTATTATTTCATATTAAAGTACAATCCTTCCGGTTAATTGTGGAATATAATTTCATTCAAATGGCTGCCTCGGCTGGCCTTGCAGTACGCCATACGGTCGGTCCAGTTTTTTAGTACATTTTCGATTATACCTTATGATAAAAAAAGAACCGGAATTTTCATTTTAAAATTCCCGCGCTTGTCCAATGTGTAAACTTTTATTCTCTCAACGTTGGCAACACTTTTATACACATTCTGTCAAATTTTGACGCATATCGTACGATTAGTTTTTGTTTGGCGTCTATACAAAGAAGTTGAATAATTTTCGTGTGGCGATTTTTATAATGGATGAACGGGAGTCTAAAAAAGGCCGAATTACGAAAGGCGGAATAACGAAAGGCCGAAATACATAAGGCCGACGATGTTCTTATCTACCACATAAAGCCGAAATTTCCCGGATGAACATTTAGAACAACGTGCGTGCATCAAATTTTGTGTTGCAAATGGATTTAAGTGTTCCGAAACTTTGAAAATGTTAGAAAAAGCCTTTTGTGAATCGTGTCTAGGAAAAGCACAGGCATACGAGTGGTATAAACGCTTCAAAGGTGGTCGTACAAGCTTGGATCATGATGAGATCCCTGGCCGCCCAACAACATCTGTTACTGAAAAAAACATTGAATCGGCGAAGCAAATCGTGTTGCAAAATCGTTCTGTACCGATTAGAGAGATTGCTGTGTTGTTGGGCATCTCTTATGGATCAGCCGAACACATTTTAACTGATGTTTTGGGTTTGAAACGCGTCGCTTCTCGGCTGGACCACCACCACGATAATGCGCCGGCTCACACAGCGTTGGTTGTGTCGCAGTTTTTGGCCATAAACTCAACCAATATCATCAACCAAGCACCGTACTCTCCAGATATGGCCCCGTGTGACTTTTTCCTCTTCCCCAGACTCAAATTGCCATTGCGGGGAACGCGTTTTGAGACCGTTGAACTAAAGGCCATACTTTCGGCGGCCTATAATACTTGTATGGAAAATTGGATCAAGCGTTGGCATGCATGTATTGCCGCAGGAGGAGAGTACTTTGAAGGCGATAATAAAGAAATTTATTAAAAATTGAAATTTTGAGTTTTTTATAAAAAATCCGGTTCTTTTTTGATCATGTTGTCCTTCAAGGCTTGAATTGCCTCTGGCTTGTCCACATAACACTTATCTTTGACAGCCCTCCAAAGATAATAGTCTAACGGCGTCAAATCACAGCTTTGAGGCGGCCAAATGACATCCGAATTCCGACTGATAATAATGATAAGACTGTGCTCAGAAGATCGATCGTAGCGTTGGCTGTGTGGCACGGAGCGCCGTCTTGTTGGAACCAAATGGTGTCCAAGTCTTTCTCTTCAAGTAACGGGAACATCCAATCGCTAATCATGGCGCGGTAGCCCTCGCCATTGACCGTGGCGGCGGCTCCTGCCTCATATTCGAAGAAAAATGGCCCGATGATGCCGCCAGACCAAAATCCGCACCAAACCGTCACTGAGGATGCATCGGCTTCTCCGTGATAACGTGCGGGTTTTCCGTCCCCCAGATGCGACAATTTTGCTTATTAACATACCCGCCGAGATGAAAATGTGCCTCATCCGAGAAGATGATTTTTTGGCACACATTCCGCAACATTACCATGATTTTCAAAGTAAAACTGCACTATTTTTACGCGTTCCTCAAGCGTATACACAACCATTTTCGTTCAGCGGAAGGATAAAACTAAGTTTCTGTCAAATCAGAAGTTACATTAAGGTTACCAATGTCGAAATAACCGCTAGTTCAAAAAAAAAAGTTACATGGCGGACCCTGTTGAAGTATTCTACAGGTATGTAGTGTTCATTTAAACAATAAGTGGATAAAAATTTCCAAAATTCTCCAGTAAAACTAGTTCACCGGGGCTCGAACTCCTCATATTGAAAATGGCTCAAAAATGGTCCTCTGTCTTCCAGATTTGTTGAACGAAAAAAATGGCGGTTGGTTCAATGGTCTATTTCCAAATCGGCAAACGAAGGTCCCGTGTTTGCCTCCCGTTGAACGATTAATTGGGCGTTGATTGGGCCAACGATACAACGTATTGGACCAACGAAAGAACACCGTTGCACGTTATTTTTCTAAGAGGGTTATCAGTTGCTGGTGCAATATGACGATAGTTTCGTTGTTATTGTGCAATAGAGATATTATCTCCTTATAAATTCCAGTTTGTTATGTTATCCAGTTATTTTTAGAATGATTGCGAATGTTTTTAAAATCTGGTGTAACTACACTGAGGTCTTTTTTAGGCGGTTTTTATGCGTTGCTTTTACGCAGATTTCCGAAGTTACGCGGTTTTTGAAGTTACGTGATTACCTTAGTTTGTCTTAGAAATGCATGAAACGTCGAGATCAGGTGTTATCCCGAAAATTTTCTTAAGTCAACTCTCGGACACTTGAAAAATTTTCGATTTAAAACAATTTTTTGTAGATTACATCTGATCTCGGCGTTTCATGCATTTCTAAGACATTTGGTATCAAAAAAAATTTTCGATTTCGGAAATCTCAAGCTGCCACGGCAAAATACATGCAAAAGTCGAAACAGCTTGTGAGTAAGTGGGTGAATCGTTTTAAAGAGGTGAAAAAAGTCGACGACGGCAGCTTGTGTCATTTTGGGATCTTTCGGGTGTCAATAGTCAGCGATTTGCATGAAGGACACTCCCAAGTAGTAATAGGAACGTGTTAAAATTGGCATGTTTCACGTGACATGTGATTTCACGTGTTTTTGTTACAAATGTGAAAATCATTCATATTACTGCTTGTGAAACCAACTCTGCCTCTGTGTTAAAAAAAATCACACCGTTCCACTTTACCGATCGCGAGTAATCGTGACCACGCTCTTATGTAACAGACTGTATTTGAGTGGGAATGTTGATTCTGAATAATAATGCCTCTTTTAGTTTAAATTTTTGTATGACAAATCTTAGCTACTTTTGTGTAGGTAAGTTATATTTTATTAGTACGTACTTGTGACGAAACTACCGTGAAGTAATAAAATGTTCCTAGACCTCTTCGGCAAAATGTGCAGGGGTGTTGCCATGCTGCAGAATGACTTTTTCGCGTCTTTAAGCCTATTCTGGATGTTTATTAATTAATGCGATATTTTAATTGTACACTACTCGCTTCTGATCCCAACACACTCATTGTGTTGTCTTTTTCTCAAAACGATTCCGTCCTGCACTCGATGTTAATGGTTGTACTGACGTTACCCTTGTTTTTTTTTTCGTTTCGGATTTTCAAAATATATCTATTTTACGTCATCATAAGCTAAAAAGAGTATTTCGTAATGAGTTTTTCGCTTTTCCATCTGTTGTTCATTCAGTTTGTGTGGAACCCATTTACAAACTTTTTGCAATTTTCTCATGGCTCTCAGGAGATCGTAAATTGCTTGTCGAGTGGCATTTATCTGCATTTATTATTTCCAATTCCAAACCCGAACCCGACCCATATGAAAAAATGAAAATCTTTACCCGCACCCGATCCGAACCCGAAAAAAGTCTCGACACCCGATCAATTTTTTTTAATCCGAACCCGACCTGTACCCGTTAAAAATACTAAAATCAGCACCGTCCAATACCCGTCTGGTTCGGATTCGAGTCGGATCCTACCATCTCTGGTATGTGTCTGGATTACATCGACAAGTCACAGCATATTACGAAAAACAACCCTTTGAATTTTCGATCAAATAATAAATCAGAAAGAACATTGAATTCATTGTATCATCCGTTATAGTTTGCAGCGTTTACAGAACAGTTTTTGAACTGATGAACAATCGGTAAGCTATTGAAAATTGCCGAACTCTGCACAATTTTCTAACTGAGTGAAAATGTTTTCGTCGTTCTCTAAATTAGAAAGGTTAATATCATCAGCCATCGCACTTTATTGTGGAGAAGGATGTCGGAATATTGAATCTACATTTCTTTTAGGAATTCAATAAAGGGACGAAAACCTCCATTATTTTGACCGGAAATCACGGGGAAAGGGTTCGGTTAAAACCAAGTACATATGGCTAAAAGATACAAATGATATCTAATCCTCGTTAATCGATTTAGATCGACTTATAAGTATTTTGTTGAAAAAAAAATATTTGCCTTTAAAACTATAGAGCCTCAGTTTCATATACAAAGAAGGACCTAAGGAACGGAGCTTTCACCAAAAGTCCCGTTGATTGCTAACTGGTTAAGTTACGCACGCATCTAGTAAAGGCAGAAACAATACACTAAAATTGAAATGTAAATACTACTAACACTAGGGGAGTATGGTGCCCCTTACTACGGCTTCCCATCGTCTTACTAACCCGAAATAAGAGGAAAACCCAATTCTTTATCCACCCAGTGGTGTGATAATGCCTTTTTCGTTCTTCGAAACTTTGTCATTAAAACATGTCTCGCCTTTTCATTAAGATAATTTCTGATATCCCATCCAACATTGATCAGATCGAGGTGTTCGCAAGTTTGCTTTATCAAATATTCTATTTGTTTTGATCAATGAATCGTGTGATCAAACAGCTTCTGTGTCGTCAATTTATTTCATATGATAAACGTCGATGGTGTCGTGAATGAAAATTTATTATGTATCGTTTTGCTTCTATTTTATTTGTTATAAATTCGAATTTAATGTGCTAATCAACCTGATTATAAGCTTACAGATTTGGATATTATTTTTATAGTTATCGATATTTAAATTCAAAGCAGAAATACCCCAATATTTTGACATCTTTACGGTGTGCGGATTAGTCTGTAAAGTAGATTATGTAAACGAAGTTTCGGTTTCTTTTATGGTGAACGTACGTCTTGTGATTTGCATTTTCATCAATGAATTGCTCCTCAGAAGCTCGGTTCGACAGAGTGACAAAAAAATAATATATTCTGAAACAGGGGGTGTTTCCCAGCGTTAATTTAATGGTTCACGATTTGGATCTCTGTTGGATTTTTAGGGTGATTCAAATGTTGAGATTTACGTATACTATGGCACTGGTCTTATAGTGTTTAGCTGTTCCCCTTAAGATACTTAAAATCAGAAATATCGTAGTACTGGTCAGGTAATTATCCTGTACACATTGGATCGGATGCGAAATCTTCGAATCATAATGTAATAAAGTGCCAATTCGGAATGTAGCAAGCATTTCACTCGTTATTGTAGCAGTAGTATTGAAGCAAATTTTGTTTTTAATTATCATCATAATCGTAAAGTCTTACTGGGCCTGTAAATTTTGAATGGTACTATTTATAATAACTTTGCGTAGATTTCCAATATTGTGTGTAAATTTTACTCTCACCAAAATTAAATCTTGTCAACATGAATTTCATGGTAGCGATTAGGAAATATGGTATCACTCTAATAGTTTTTTACTTCATGGGAACGAAAACGTCATTTCTTGGGGATCTCCTATAAAAGACGCAAGTCATTGGCTTTCGTTTAGCTTTCCACATAGGCAACAAACTTTCGAAAATGTTTAAAAACCAGGAAAGCAGCACTTTTTTATAGGTCAATCGTAGGAAAACCCCGGTGGATTTTTATTATATCTCTCAGATACAATAACGTATATCGTTGATATCACTTACTAACGCGTACAAAGAATTATATTTTTAAAATGTGATGATAGAGTGAACATGTTTTCTAATTTTGTATTTTTGGTCATTTAAAATGAGCTCTTTTAAAACTGTTTTTATGAAGGAATTTATTGCATTTCCAATTTCCAGATAAATTTGCTTTTTGACTTTTTTTCACATGTATTTAGATGACTTTTAACAACATGTTTTTTTTGTTCCAATGTGCAACGAGTATCTTAAACATTTGGTCATTTATGATTTCTTTATTTATCATAAATGCAATTATTTAAATAAACAGTAATCAATGATCAATGATTCTACCTAATATTTGATTTGGGAACTAGAAAAATTATGAACAATCAGAAGGATGTTCAAATTTTGAACGAATTTCATTAGGACTCCGGAGAAAAACTGTCATCCGCAGCGGGAGTCGGAAAAAAATTTTGAAGACAAAAATCGGTGTTTTGGAAGAACCGGGTATGTTTTTATCCGGTTTTTGCTTTCAAGATTTTTTGTCCGGTACTTGCAAAAAATATGTTCCGAAACGATGTTTTTTTTTTTAATGTGAGTTCAATTTCTGCTCTCAATCCAGGTGTTCGGTTTTTGCTCTTTATTCAGGTTTTGCATTCAAAAATACTCAAACGTGGTTCTTAGACTAAGTTGAACTGAACCGGTTTTTGAACTCAGCCGTTTATTCATACGTGAACTTTTACTGTTACGTGTTCTATTTAGAATGAGAGTGGAATGAGGTCTAGATTTTTGGCTATGCTTAGTAATAATTTTAGTAGTATTGTTTCCGATACTACAACAATTGGTTGAAAGAAAGTCGAGTAATCGGCAAAATAACATGGTGACTCTACTCATGAGATGGCCATAGAAATAATAATCCTATATGAATACAGATAGTTTATTTTTAAGAAAGATAAAAAAGTTAGTTACGAATACTTCTACCGCGCCTGTATTTATGAGGTTGTGCTTCACCTGTGTCAAATTTTGGGCAATTAACTTGTCGACCAAAAAGTTCCAGATTTGACAAAGAAAACAACATTTTATTTTCCCAAATTGTAATTTTATTCAACCATCTATCCTTGAAGATCACTATTATTATTCCAACATTTCTACACCACATTTATACCACGATTTCTCCTGAACCTCAAAAAACATTTCATTCTCTGAGCACAGAAAACAGTCACTGGTATATAAATCTGGCGAATATGGTGGATTTAGCCATCGTAACTACTTGTGACCCGGGTTGGCGGTTCAATGCATAGGGCGCTGGTCTTACAAACCAGTTGTCATATGTTCGAGCCCCGACCTGGAAGGATTCGTAGTGAGTAGGATCGTAGAACCAGCCATGCAATGGTTCTGTACACTCTGAATCTTCTGCGAAGTCTGTTGAAACATAAGGTCAAATTCCACTACAGGAATGTAATACCAAGGCTTTGGCAACTACTTGTGACACGGTTCATTGTAGCACTTTTTTCAGTCCTGCCATCTCGCTTTCGACATTTAAACGATCCAACAATGCTGTGTAACATTCCCTATTGACAGTTTTACAGTTTTGATTCTTGCCAAACAGAGTGCAAACCAGTTGTATTATTTTCAAGTGTAATATTCACTGCAGTGACTACCGAGAATCGTCTCGCAGTGTCGCAACATTGATTCACTCCCGAACGAAAGATAATTCTTTCTTTTCCTAGAAGCTCATGAATCTTCCCTGCACTAGTTGCGAAATAACGTGTGTAGTGTGTCTTAATAAATATATTAGTAAATAAAAAAAAGTCATTACACGTTGGAAGCCACACCGGAAGTTAAGAAGGATGTCTTTATTAAACGCAAGAGATTTTCAATTAGTGATGCCATCTGTTGGTCAGATCGGGAACTTATTGACCGACGTGTTTGACAACAAAGGCATAGAATTTTGAATCAAACGCGTAATCGTGCGTGTTGTGACAAAATGTTTATGTTGAAGGACCTGAGCTAGACTACCTGATGCGCTTTAATTTCTTGTGGGTGTTTGAATCAACGTATGGAGTTCTTCTCTCTAGATTTTGAGTCTTGACAGCCACCGCTGTCGACCGATGATGTCGGATTTCGCACATAGCAGATATACCGGTATGAAGTGAACATTATTTTTTACTTGCCAGACTTAGCCCCATCCGTCAACCTTCTCGTTGTTCCGTTGTGTTACACACTTTCTGAGCAGCTAGCGCTTCAATTACTCCTGAATTTTACAAGAATGGCTCATCATGCGGTTCAACACCAAAAGCAGTCAATAGTAGGCTATCAATATGACAAAAATGTGTAGAAAGCGATGGAAAAAATTTCGAATGAAATAACTTCAACGGTTCACTTGCAAATAATGTGTTTTCATTAAAAGACAGAAACTAATTAGGATTACACCAGGTACAATTGAGTCTTGGAAATTTCCCAATTATAGTATAAAGAATATATTCAGTACATTCACTAAGCGAATAGTTATCTCCCGGATTTGGTTGATCCGATTCTCACAAACACAAACTTTCAGATGAAAGGTCTCGTGGTCTCATACAGAATTCCTGAATTCTATCCGAATCCGACTTTCGGTTCCTGAGTTATAGGGTAAAGTGTTAAGTGGTAAAGTGTACACCGTCACTTGAAGCGGTGAAAAAACCTAAAAAGTTTTCTAAACTGGACTTAAAACTACTCAAATCGATAGCCATTATCAGTAGGCAACTAAACAAACTGATTCCGGCTATTCTGGTTCCCGGTCTTCGATTAACGACGGGAGATAATAGTCATATGCTCAAAAATGGAACCTACTCACTTTTTCAGAGATTGCAGAACCGATATTCCCAATCTGCATATTTTCGGACTCAATAAAAAAATTTAAACCGTCATTTAGAGTACGATGTCAAAAGTGTACAAGATCTTCAAAATTTGAATAAAAACTAGTAGGATTTGTACGTCACATTAGTAGGATTTGTACGTCACATTAGATTATACCAGTTCCCGGGTTCCGGTGCCGGAAGTACCTACTATAGTGGAACTTACTTTATCTTGTACTTCATTCTGAAGATTACAATAGTTAATACACAAACAATCCCTTCATTTATTTCAAAAATCGGACAGAAACATTTTGAATAAATACTACATGCAGAGATAAAAATGTAAATATAACCAGATTTGTGTTTTACGCAAATTTTTTTTTGCTGCTTGAAACTGCAAAACATTTTAATCAATTTTATTCAGTGGGTTAGTTTGATTCAAACGACATTTTAATGAAAACAACAAATATTTTCTTGTGCGTTTCTGTCAATTTCTTGACAAACAATTGCACAGTAAATTAAATTCGAAATTTTTTTTAAAAATGAACGAACTTTAGATAAAGTTAAGAATTGTTGCGCTTTAAATTCACAAACTTTTTATTTGAAATAAATTACCTTAAACTTAGCTATTTCAACTAACGCTTTTGTTTGTTGAAATCATAATTTTTTTGTTCATTTTTAAGAATAAAATTATTTCTTTCAAATTAATTTACTAGGTAGTGTTTTATACTTCTTTTAATTCGTTTTAAAATTCCTTAAAAACAATTTTTTTTAAATTTTGCAATTTTTTAAAACATTTAGCCTTTTCGTCATTGCCGTTGTTATATGGTCGAATTATTCACATACCACAATTCGGTTCAATGCTACATTAGTCCGGCCAAAATAATCATTTTTGAGATTTGTTTTTCAGAACAACGTGCAACAAAATAAATTCAAATATTTTGCATGATAAAAAGTATCATTCGAACAGCATTTTGTATTTTTTATTGAGAAATAAGTCGGTGAAGAAGTCTTTTTGAGAACGCTTCTTAAAAATCATGATTTGCGGAGTCCACTGTATCTTAGTGTAGACTAATCAGAAGTGAACAAATCAGAGCAGCATAGATAGAGTAGAAGTTGTTTTAGACTCCAACGTTTCTGATTGATTTTTTTTAATTTTTGGTGGTTGTTCAAAGTGAAAACTATGATTTTTCATGAAAAATTCCGCCATTTTGTTGCTGTAAAACATCCCCAAAGTAACAAACAACGAAAAGGAAAACGTTAGGGTCTGGTTTTGCCTTTCTCATATAGAAAGGTTATGCAATCATGCAATCACTGTGAAAACCGACTTTTGAACCGAGGCCCGGAGGGCCGAGTGTCATATACCATTCGACTCAGTTCGTCGAGTAGGCAAAATGTCTGTATATATATATATATATATATATATATATATATATATATATATATATATATATATATATATATATATATATATATATATATATATATATATATATATATATATATATATATATATATATATATATATATATGTATATATATTTATATATATATATATATATATATATATATATATATATATATATATATATATATATATATATATATATATATGCATATATATATATATATATATATATATATATATATATATATATATATATATATATATATATATATATATATATATATATATATATATATATATATATATATATATATATATATATATATATAATAAGTGCACTAACTTTTCTCAGAGATGGCTCAACCGATTTTCACAAACTTAGATACAATTGAAAGATCTTGAGGTCCCATAAAAAATTCCTGAATATTATTTGGATTCGACTTCCGGTTCGGGAGTTATGGGGTAAAATATGCAAAAAAAAAAGAAAATATGTGTTCTAACTTTTTCCATAGATGGCGCGACCGATTTTCACAAACTTAGGTTCAAATGAAAGGTCCTGTGGTCCCATGCAAATTTCATGCGGATCCGACATCCGGATCCGGAAATATAGGGTAAAGTGGGTTAAAAATTTTATACCATCACTGAAAATGTGGAAAATCCTTAAAAAAAATTCTAAATCGACCTCAAATCTTTTCCAATTGATAGTTTTTATCAGTAGGCGGCCAAACAAACCGAATTCGGTTTTAATTTAAAGAATCGAGGAAAATTATTTTGAAGAATACCACAATATTATACATGATAGTATGATATGAGAAAGGCATCATTACACCACTAGGTGGATTAAAACAGGTTTTAAGGAATTACATAGATGTATAGGTGATCAGTCGACGACAACAAATATGACACTCAGCATTCACATCTCTCGATTATGAACCGAATGAGCAGTACACAGTTCATTTCGAAGACTCTAATATGTAACAAAGAATTAACATATAGGCTATAGACGAGAAAATCAATTATAAGAGCGTTTTGATTATAAATTGAATGACTAAAATAGAGCTGTGCGCCGATCAAAATTGTCAACATCGGCGGCTGAAACGTCTTTTTGACCAGCGGCGGCGGCGAATCGGCGTGACGCCATTTCCTGAAAACATCGGCGGCGGAGGCGGCGCGATTCGGCGTAATCAATTATAAACATATTAAAAATTATAATATTGATTCACACAGGACAATTTCTCTATCTTATTGTTTTGTCGACCTACAATCAAAGATCCTAATGTTTATGTGATCCATTAAAGCCAACGTAGTGAATAGAGATGGTAAATGGTTTCGAATGCATCGAATTAGAAGAGAAATTGAGATGAGTATAAGTGCGATTATTTGGAGATGGTTGACTATTGTTTAAATAAATATTTCATTCATATACAAAGGTTTTTTTTTTATTATGAGCAAGAAACATGAAGTTTTATTCGGAACTATTTTTCAAACCGCTTTTTACATAGTTGATAATTATCATGTATAAAAATCGTTTTATCAACTCAAAAAATAAGTATATCTTTTTCGTACGTATGTAATTAACATAAAATCGATTTGGTGCTCAAATTCATTCAGATATCAAAAATAATATCAAATTAACAAATTCAAATTTTAATTACTTCACATTTGTAACGATTTCTTATAAAAACGGGTAAATTCATTTGAAAAGTCATAGTAGAAGTAGAAGAAAATGTTTTTACTTTGAGTTAGTAACGTTGATCTTAATTTATTGTGCGAAAACTAACGTTTATTTAGAATGGAGCATGAAACTTTGTTCAATACCATTTTTCAAATGCCCGGAAATAACAAATAAAGTATCCAAAATAAATGGTACTCGATCGCTAAACATTCTAGTACCCGAGAAATCAACACTTTACTGGTTTCTAAAAAAAATGTAATCCGAAAAAACCTAACATTATTTATTTTTTTCGGAAAAACTCTTCTTTTCTTGGTTCCATTTTTCATTTTCAGATGTCGCGACCGATAATGTTGCGATAATGTGCCAATAGCTCAAAACCTTTTAAATAAAGACAGAAAACAGACTTTGAATCAAATGACATTGGCTTCGGTTGACATCGGTACTACTGATTTTCAGTATAAGTAGGAGGAAAGTGACTGTACTGCAATTTTCAATGAATTTTCATGAAAACTGTAAACAATTTTCCACATTGATCAAATCATTTTTTCGGCTGATGTAATATTATCGGCGGCACGATTAAAATGGGATAACCGGCGCGCTGATCATCTTTTTCTTAAATTGGCGGCGTGTCGAAATTATCGGCGGCGGCGGCGTGGCGCGGCGGCGCACAGCTCTACTAAAAAGACCGTTTAAAATAACATGCATAAATATGTCTCCCTAATATTAGTTTTTATAAAATATTCATAGTTTATAACCATCCATAGTAAGTGTCTGTTTGACTAGCGAGCAAAACGTGTCGTAAGGCCACATCACGATGATTCTTTCAATTCGTGCGGTTGAAAAATTTGCGCACTTTATTTTGGTACTGAATTTCATCATTCATATGAAACATTTAAAACCCTAAAATTTCGAGTTACCTCTTGCTACTGAAAATTTTATCATAAATTGCTGAACATATTTCTGATGGTATGGAGAAGAAATTATGTTCCTGCCTTGAATACAACTAGAGTTAAGTTCTACCTATTCTTGTACAGGGTAAATTTTTAAAAATCTTCAAGGCTGTGTTTAAGAACTGTTAAAATTTGTAGGTCTTGCTAGATGATGACTAAATGAACCGATATTGGCAATATTGATCCCTAGACTTCGGTTTCGGAAGTACCGGAAATTATAGTCAAATGTTCCAAAACGGAAATCACACCCTTGTTTTCAATAGATGATTTAACTGATTTTAATAAATTTAGATTCTAATGAAGGGTGTTGTTGAAAAACTAATTTTAAATGGGAAAATGAAAAATAATTATTCAAAGTGTTGGCCGTTGCTTTCTTCTTTGTTGGCCATTGCATTGCTCAACAAGCATTCGATGCGACTCTGCAGCACTTATCTTCAGATGAAATCAAAATAACAATAATTTCCACAAGTCATCACTTTCTGGTACAATATTCGACATTTTTAATACAAAAAAATATATGATATTGTTTGTTCATTGACTTGATGTATAATAAACATGTTTGGCGGATGTCATACCAACCTAACAAAACAAAAAAAATCTCGTTTACATCCAATGTTCATTATCGACACAACCTGATAAATGATTGAAATATCAGAACCGTCGCACAGTAGAGAAAAACAGACCAGAAACGCGACGATATGCATGATACAGCTGACCACAAAGTACTTTTTGATGTAAAATGATCAGTACAAACGCTATCATGCTTATTTTACCCCAACATCCCTTTTTTACTGTGTTGTATTCAAGTTTAACTATATAACATTAAACCGAAGTACTTGCAGAAGAACGAATAGATTATTTCTGATGTAAAAAAGTCTAACAAATCGATTGCATATAGTTTTAATTACAGGAGTGAATTCGTTGTACCATTTTACCCCAATTCTTTTCTAGTTATAATATCCAATTGAAATATGATATACAATCCAAAAGCAGATCCAATACGATCTATCAATATTGATTCATATTACAAAAATACAAAACATCTGTGATCCAAATAAATACAATGGGAGTGACAGTAGTAGCATGTTTAACCCGTTTTACCCCAATTTATTTCATAAACCGTATCATTGGTTAAATTTTCTTTCGTATTCCGAAAGGAGGCTGATTGCGGTTGATGAAAATCGAGTGATATTACGAAGAAAGACTTAAAAATAAGATTACAAATGGATTCAAAGACCGCACGAATGTTGTTCTACCGTTTTACCTTAATTTATTTCATAAGTCGTATTTCTGGTTTAACTTTTTTTCGAATACCGCAAGGAGGCAGATTGCAGTTAATTAAAATCGATTGATATCATGTAGAAAGCTCTAAAAGTAGAGTACAAATAGTTTCAATGGCCGCACGAATCTTGTTATACCGTTTTATGCTAATTTATTCTTTAACTGAGTCTTTTAATAAATATTGATCTACAATCCAGAAGCAGATCCAATATGAACTATCAATATTAGTCCATATTACGTAGAAAACTCCCGTGGTCCAATAACACATATTGGGAATGACAATCCAGCCCGTTTAACCCTTAATACTTCAATTTAGTTTATAAATTGTATCTCTGGTTAAACTTTCTATGGTTCTTTTTGAACCAGAAATACGACTTATGAAATAAATTGGGGTAAAATAGTATAACAAGATTCGTGCGGTCATTGAACCTATTTGTAATCTTATATTTAGGACTTTCTTCGTGATATCAATCGATTTTAATCAACCGCATTTAGCCTCCTATCGGAATGCGAAAGAAAGTTCACTCGGAGATACAACTCATAAAATGAATTGAGGTAAAGAGGGTTAAACGGACTAGTACTGTCATTCCGATTGTGTGTGCTTGGATCACTGAAGTTTTCTACGTAATATGGACCACATTGGATCTGCTTCGGAATTGTAAATCTGAATTTAGAATAAAATTACGTTTGTGGGAAAATTGGGGTAAAACGATGTAGCATGAATCATGCGATCATGAAAACTACCTGTTAACTATTGTTTGATGTTATAGGGAAACGGCTACCTATTTCATCTAAGCTCCTACTTCTATCCATCCCTTCATCTCATAACTTTGAACATGAATCATATCTTTTAACGTACCTGAATTAAACTGTAAAATGTTTCAAAATGTTTATTTAAGCTATTGTCACACTGTCTCATTAAAAAAAATAGTTTTAAATCCTTCAGTGATCGTTTTTGTTCCATTTCAAATAAACTCACTTTTCAATTTAGGATACATTTTCGTCTTAAGTTTTACAGTTCGTCGCGTTTCTGAATATTTAATGATCGATTCGTCTCGAAACAAAATCACTATTTCACATAATTACACCACTATTGAATGTTGCATGACTTCATAAATAGTAATGTTCACTTGTTACTTGTATAATTATCAATTAAAAACTTATAAAATTACCCACTAAGCAATAAAAGTCATCAAAACTGTGAGATGAACTTCTTCACATAATTCACTTGATTGCGCTTTGTTTTCATCTCATTTAGTATCGCAAGGTTGCCAAGTTTTCACCTAATGTTATAAAACAGAAATTTTTTTCCTTCTTTGAATTGTCATCAATAAGTATTTTTTTGGTATCCGTGACATTGGTTCAACTGTATTATGTATATTTATTTATCAATGAAACAGTTTCGGCTTCGAATATTACAGAAAGAGCGTATTGAATTCTAATATAATAACCATTGTGACAAATCTAGTAGCACTGGTTTAATTCCGATATTTGTCAACATAACGATGTTAAGTGTGTGTGTTTCATCGGATATCCATCTAAGCTGTTTCAAAGGGCCATTCCAGATTAACCTTACAGAACAGTAAACTTACAGTTTGAACATAGAACGAAAGGAAACGAAAAAAAGTCGAAATGATTCCAAACTGGTTTTACAAATATTCTGTGTTGTCTCACGGTTGGCATTAGGCCCTTTTAAGAAGAATATTTAAATTTTGAACCTGAGAGTGTAATAGTGCAATATTTTATTTTGATTGATATCGTCATCGCTCATTAATAGGGCGAAAATAGAACCAACGATAGGATGAATAAAAATCTATTGAGATGAAATTAGGAACAGAGTAGTTAACAAATCATAAGTGTTTTTAGCTGTTTTATGAATATTAGTTTAATTTCCAAGAAATGTGAATCAATTCTCAATGTGGAGAAAGGGGAATGAAGCAGAAATATGAAATAGTTATAGTGATTCTAATGGCTAAATCGGGGTTTTGAGGCAACGTCCTTACGAATGAGATGAAATAGAAGGGCGTTGTCCTATGCGAAACATAGAACTGTCTTGTGTAACCATAGTTGGTCCATACACCGATCAGTAGAACTTTTTTTCTGTAAATTCATGGAAGAAGTTGATCTGGGAAAAAACAGAATACAGCTTTTTGCGGTCGTTCTTATTAAAACAATCCATTTATCGAGTGTCATGTGTACTTTCCGATTAGTCGAAATTTTTTAGTTTCACAGTTAGTCTTCGAAGTAAAGTCAAAAACGTGCTTAATATACCTAGCAGTGAGATGATACCTTTTTTATCAATCCGCATGTGTTTATTGCATGAATATTCTTCGGTGTTTTAGTTCTCATGACATTTTAATGACCGTCGTTTTAAGCGGATTTGAGATTTTAATCACTCATTACTCTGTGATGTCGAAACTGCAAATCGGATCGAATTTGAATCTAAAAGTGTAACAATCGATTAAACATTCCATGATATGTCGAAGTAATTTCCACTTTAGAGTTTACGGTAACTTCCAGAGCCGGTATTCAGGAACCAGCATAATCCAACCCGATTCGTATGGCCATATGACGAATAAATTGCAATATTTTTGAGTCCAACTTTAAAGCTTTTCGTGATTGTCATCTTCTATATCGCTTTGAATTTTAAAAATTCATCTTCCTACAATTCCAGAATCGGAAGTCAGAATTGGATAAAATTGGATTTATTTTAATTTGAACTTTTGTTTCTGAAATTCGATTTGGCTTTTTTTTTAGAAAACGATTGAGCTTTGAGAAACGATTCGATACTGGAACCGCTATTCGGAATTCGGTGTAGCCGAAGTCAGACAAATTCACCTAAGTAGCTATATAATTAACATTTGTTTCAAAATGTTTGAAAATCAATGTAGATATCTTTGAGGAATCGTAGTGCGAATTAAATTTTTGAGTGCCTTCCTAAACGAAAACTGTATACAACCAAAAATGAAATAAGTTTATTTGGTTATCGACTATCCAAATCTGCTAACCCGATAAACCTGATTAGTTTATGTGAAATAGACATTTTTATACTAATCACCCTGTATCTCCGAAACCGGAAGTTGGATCTGACTGAAAAACAAGATGTTTTATAGAATCTTAAAACTTTTCATTTGAATCTTAGATGATTCTTAGATTTCATTTGAATCTTAGATCGGTTCTGCCATCTACGAGAAAAATGAGTTACACAGTTTTAATTTCGTTTCACATATCATCCTGTAGTTCCGGAACCAGAGGTCGGAACCAAACATAATTCAGGAACCTTGTTTGGGAGTATACGACTTTCCATATGAATCTGAGTTTGTAGAAAACGTTTGAGTCATCTCTGAAAAAAATTGAGTGAAATTATTTGTCACACACGCATTTGCTGATCTCGACGAACTGATTCAAATGGTATATGGCTGTTATGTTCTTCCAGCATTTATTGCTGTAAGTAGTTTAAATCAATATAATTATGGTATTGATTTCAACTCGAAAATTCTGCCATCATCTAGTTTACACATGTCACATTCGAACGATTATGTTGCCAAAAACGAACCGTGCTAGAATCGGTCCGAAGCAAAATATCATCCTGTACACAGTCTTTTGGGTACTTAGAAACAAATGTATGTAACCGTATAAAACATCGTATTTTATGTTGCTTCCAAGCATTTCTTTGCCAGACAGCGCTCAAAACTTCTACTGCTGGAATAAGGGAAAAAGTCGCTTACACAAAAATTTCGATATCTCCGTTGAATATGGACGGATTTTAACAATCTATGGCTTGTTGGAGAGGTATTACCGTGCGGAATATAAGTCTGAAAATATACTCTATTTTCAAGGTCAATTGTGATAGATACTGATGAAAATTTTGACATCAAACTTTGTATAACTCGAAAAGTAAACATCCGAACTTAAAACCATTCAATAGCGTTCAGGGTGACGGGGAGACCTTACATTTGCGACCTGTGTTGATCTGAGATCTCGACCTCTTAGTTGACAACACACATACAGGCACACACATACACACACGGACATTTGCTCAGTTCGTCGAGCTGAATCGATTGGTATATGACATTCGGCCCTCCGGGCCTCGGAAAATGTTTCTAAAGTTTGAGCGAATTCTAACCTATTTGTATGTTTATAAAAAAAGGCAAAAAAGAGAAATTGGAGCAAAACGGGCATCACAGTGATTTTTGCGGATCTTCTATCATCAATCGATTCTACGGTAAATTTTGACAAAAAATATTAACTTTGAAAATATTTGCTTAGGTTTTTTTTTAAATTATTCATCAAAGTCGCGTATTTTTTCATTTGAAATGTCCAGGCAAAACACGTAAAAATAATTTTTTAAATGTTTTAATATAATAGTCATGCTATTTGGTGGCTATAGAAACTAACTTCGTCTATAATCGTTTCTGAGTGCAATTCCGGACGTACCGGTCAAAATGTCTAGAATGGATTTTGTATCAATTAACGATAATGAATAAACAATTGTAGTACCACTTGGAGAATAAAAATAGAATTTGCTTCTTTTCTTTATCATGCACACAATATATTTTCAAAAAGAGGGTATCAAAAGTAGAATAAGTGACTATGTGAATTCACTGAAATGAGTTCTGTGATATAGAAAACGATATTCTATCAGGTTGATAAGTACATTTTAATTGTAAAAAATATCATTTGTTTAAATACAAACATCTTAATTAATATTATAGTTACATTCAAATAATAAATGTAATCAAAGTCTTAAAACAGAACACATTTCTTAACAAGTGGGATCACCGACCACTGAGATTTAAAAATTCACTAACATCATACTGACTAGATGAGATCACGTTGTTTTTACTTAAATAGATTGTTTTCTAGCACTTCAGGTGTTCATTCAAGTAGCACTACGAAGCAGTTTAATTTTATTTAAATGTTTGAAATCACTATTCCGCCGTTTTTTCTTAGGTGGTCCATGCTTTGATTTTAGAGTTGTAGATGTAGGATTGTGCTTTTCCAATTTCCGGACACTCGAAACAGACTCGAAACTAGCGAAATCCAAACCTACGTCATCTGAGATGGAATTAGCCAAGTCAAATATTTCAAGAAGATTCTGCAAATGAACGCATCGAATTTGAGAATGTAACGAATACAATTATGAAATTTTGAGAATATTTACCTCTTCATCAAGTAACGGCCTTGCTTTACCGGCTATCACCGACGGAACTCGAACAGCGTTGCTAGTAGTTTTGTTCGGAGCATCGATAATATTTGGTATTGGGGTAGCTTGATTTACACAAAATACCGAGAGGAAGATCGCAAATACAATTTGTTTAGAGTTATTCATTTTTATCACATTCGTTTAAACAAAACGATCAATAGACTAAAGCCCGGAAACTGTCGCGAAATTTCAACAAACAGTTCATTTTTATACTGGTCACTATCAATGCTTGCAAGCGAGCGCCTGCAAACAGATGATAGGGAATGAAAAACCAGTTTACTCGTCTTTCACGTTCGCTGGTAATGGGAAAAGACGATAGTGATCAATGCTGCTTTTAGCTCCCTTATGTGATCGATTCAAAATTTCCAGAAAGTTGGCTTATTTCCGACTGGTTGTAAATTGCCTACACGTGATTGTCGTTCGTTTGACGTTCGTTTTGATGGAGGTACCCATTACTTTTCATAAGGTAGGTTTGTCAAGAGCGCATATATACAGGGTGATTTTTTAAGAGCTTGAGAACTTTTTTAAACAATAAAACGCATAAAATTTGCAAAATCTCATCGGTTCTTTATTTTAAACGTTAGATTGGTACATGACATTTACTTTTTGAAGATAATTTCATTTAAATGTTGACCGCGGCTGCGTCTTAGGTGGTCCATTCGGAAAGTCCAATTTTGGGCAACTTTTTCGAGCATTTCGGCCGGAATAGCCCGAATTTCTTCGGAAATGTTGTCTTCCAAAGCTGGAATAGTTACTGGCTTATTTCTGTAGACTTTAGACTTGACGTAGCCCCACAAAAAATAGTCTAAAGGCGTCAAATCGCATGATCTTGGTGGCCAACTTACCGGTCCATTTCTTGAGATGAATTGTTCTCCGAAGTTTTCCCTCAAAATGGCCATAGAATCGCGAGCTGTGTGGCATGTAGCGCCATCTTGTTGAAACCACATGTCAACCAAGTTCAGTTCTTCCATTTTTGGCAACAAAAAGTTTGTTAGCATCGAACGATAGCGATCGCCATTCACTGTAACGTTGCGTCCAACAGCATCTTTGAAAAAATACGGTCCAATGATTCCACCAGCGTACAAACCACACCAAACAGTGCATTTTTCGGGATGCATGGGCAGTTCTTGAACGGCTTCTGGTTGCTCTTCACTCCAAATGCGGCAATTTTGCTTATTTACGTAGCCATTCAACCAGAAATGAGCCTCATCGCTGAACAAAATTTGTCGATAAAAAAGCGGATTTTCTGCCAACTTTTCTAGGGCCCATTCACTGATTTGCAAGCGTTGCTCGTTAGTAAGTCTATTCATGATGAAATGTCAGAGCATACTGAGCAAATAATAATGCATGAAAATCATAACCTCAAAAAATCTGAGCAAATACTAATGCATGAAAATCCTAACCTCAAAAAAATCACCTTTTATATTCTTCGGGGCGCAATGGAACTGATTCTACATATCTGTTGGGCGCACGGTTGATTTACGTCAATTGCAATGTGTACCAAATTATAAGCTGAGTGTTCTGGATTCCCTACCAATTTACTAGCGACTATCAGGTGCATACAAGAACTTAACATAGCTTAGTTGACCACTTGTAAGGATCTTGTAATTGATCAAAACTCAACTGAAATGGTCTATGAAACTAAACATTATGGTTAGGCGATTCTTTATTTTTTGAATTTCCGCTCACCGACAGCGTAGAAAACTGCTTTTGCGTTTTGCAACAATGGCTTTTTTCTTAAGATTGTAAAATACCTCTTAAGCCAAAACAGTTTCTGTTAACTGAACTTTTTGTTTAATGGGTTGTCATCTGCATACCTATTTATTTTTTATTTATTGGTTCGATTCAGCTGTTAAGGTGAAATGTAGCGGAATGCGAAAATCGCGTTTTTGATCAATTATTCAAAAACTAGACCGATTTTCGAAAAACCAAAAACACTTAAGTTTTCGAAATCAAATTTATCATAACTAAGTATTCCTAGAATTTTGAAATTTTGCTTTGCCGAGCCGTAATTGGTTTTTGAAATGTATAAACGGTTACTGTTCCGTTCCACGGGGATGATTTTAGAACTGAAAAGTAGTGTTTGTAGCAGAATTTCACTAAGAATCTGAAAATGCAACTTAAAATTATAAAATATTAGCTAAAACAACCGAAATTTGAAAAAGTTTACATAAACTTTTCCGCATTTTTTTTATTGCTTGCGCGCTGCTGTTTCATATTGAGGTGGTGTGAGAAATGAACGGTGGGCACGGTGGCATTATATCGTGAGCAAAAATTACATATCAAATAATGACTCAATCATGCAATATTGGGTTTTGTGTTGAAATAAAAACGAGTTGAATACAATAAAATGGGTATAGTAAGAAATCGTTTATTTTCTAAGTAACTGTCATTTATATCGCTAATAATGTCCAATGCTGTTGAGTTCAATGCATTGATGTTGCTGAAGCAATAAACCTTGGCTGTGTAATATCGTATAACAGGTATTATTTTAGATTGTACCGTATTGGGAGAATACTGAATCCACACCAGGAAAATGTCTGAGTGTGGAAGTCTTGGAATTACATTCCTTTTGAGAAATTTGGCCTTTCTGTTTTAACAGACTTCGCAGCCGACTCATAGCATAGCTTCGATTACATGGCTAGTGCTACGATCCTATTGACACAACAGAAATAATACTTTCTACTTATTTGAAGATGATAATGAAAGTCAATTAGAATGGAATATATTGGCATTGAATGTATTCGATAAGTAAATTGGACAGCGCTCTATCATGCGAGTCAAGTAAATACTTTTACGTAAATTCTATCTCATCGGCGGGAAGGCCTGGTGAACGACTGGCAAAGATATCGAAAATACTTGAATGTTATCTCGTCTTCAATCGTTCTTTTGAAGGAGAATCCATGCTTGCTACTAAACTCAGGCATATACATGGTTAGCAAGTTGGTCAATACATATACATATAGCCTCATGTTAGTCATTCATAATTACTCATGATCTATAGCTCTAGTGTAAGAGTAATCACTAACAATAACGATTGAATTAGCATATATTCAAAGTGTGAAGGATTCAAAAATCCATTACGTCCAGTCTTTTTTACAAGCCAATATAACGAGAGGTAAACCCACTGCGCTCAATCATTGAAAAAAGTTCTTGTTTCTATGTGTCCGTTTTTCTTGGTATGCTTTGTGCGACGGTTCGTTCAACTGAAGCAGATAAAATTTTGCGCGCATTATATGACGCTACATTTCACCTTAACGCTACCGGGGAATTATACCAATAGTCATCTCACTTGTTGAGTCAGTATATTATTTAGCTCATTAGTCGGAAAATCAACGGATTTCATTGTAATCTATCGATGTAGGGTAAGGGCTCCCTATTTCATCTCATTTGTAAGGACGTCGCCTTCAAACCCCGATTTAGCCACTAAAATCACTGTAATTATTTCATATTACTGCTTCATTCGCCTTGCTCCACGTTGAGAATAGATTCACATATCTTGAAAATTCAACTAATATTTATAAAACAGTTAAAAACACTAATGATGTTTTCACTACTCTGCTCCTAATTTCATCTCAATGGATTTTTATTCATCCTATCGTTGATCTTTTATTCATCCTATAAATTAGAAATGGCGACAGCAATCAAAACAAAATATTCCACTATTACACTCTCACCCGCATACGCATGGCTGCCAGATGGCTGACTAAACGCTGCCAGCTGGAAAAATATGGTTGGGCAGACATTCTGGTGACCGACTGACTCACCGCTGCCAGATATACAACTCAAACGATACAACCGTACCCACCAGGATATTTCCACATTATTATTATTGGTAAAAAATTTACTCGTTGAATTATCTAATTAATGGGGTAATGGCTTACGGAGATCTAAAGAACTATCTTTTAACATCATTCTATTAGTGAAAACAGATAGAACAGATATAGACTTTCTATGCAAAGTAATACATATTTTCTATGAAAATATCTGGCATCTCTGTGCACAGTCGATGAAAAACACACACACCTTACAGCGTTATGTTGGCGTATAGCGGAATGAAACCAGTGCTACTAGATTTGCCACAATGGTTATTTCATTAGTATTTAACACGTTCTTTCTGGTAATATTCAAAGCTGAAACAGTTTTATTGAAATATTAATATTAATAATATAATTAAACTAATATCACGGATACCAAAAACATACTTTTTGATGATAATTTGAAAAAGATAAACAATTTTTGTTTTGTAACATTATGAGATAACTTGGCAACTTTGCGAAACCAAATGAGATGAAAACAAAGCGCAATCAAGTGAACGAAGTGAAACACTTTCATCTCATATTTTTGAAAAATTTTATTGCTTGTCGGGTAATTTTTGAAGTTTTTAATCGTTAACTAAACAAGTTGAAAGTGAACATTACTAATTATGAAGTCATCCAGCATTCAATGGTAGTGTAATTGTGCGAAATAGTGATCATGTTTTGAGACGAATCGATTAGTAGATAATCAGAAATATGACGAACTGTAAATCTTGAGACGAAAATGTGTCCTAAATTGAAAAGTGAGTTTATTTTATATGAAAAAAACGATCACCGAAGAATTTAAAACCATTTCTTTCAATAGGAAAGTGTGACAATAGCTTTTCAAATCATTTTAAAACATTTCACAGTTTGCTTCCGGTAGGTTGTGAAATATTATTCATGTTCAAAATTATGAGGTGAAGGGATGAGATGGAAATAGGAGCTCAGATGAAATAGGGAGCCGTTGCCCTATATTTGCTTCGGTCCTAAGGAGCAGTGTTACAGAATAAATAAAGAAAAAAAGTACAATGTTATAGTGACGCGAAAGTTCGAAGCGATTGCACCTATTTTCATCTTATCATTTGAACCAGACTATTGAACAGAGTTGGCATATCTCACTCTAACTAATGCAGTTTCCCAATTTATATTTAGCTTTCATGCGACAGCTTCAACATCAGAAATTCAGAATATTTGATTTGAAAAATAATAATTAGATCCCGATATACCAGGCGTAAAACAATTTAACTCTCTCTCTCTCTCTCTCTTACACACACACACACACACACACACACACACACACACACACACACACACACACACACACACACACACACACACACACACACAAGATTTCATTTCAAACTTGAATTAACCATTACAAAGTTTATTCGATAATATCTTTTCAATTTGGAAGCAATTATGTCAAATTAAGAAGAACTTTTCCTTTCTTTGCATCGTCGCTCTGAATGACGACGTGTAATTTTGAATACACTTTAACCTACAGTTTCGGATCCGGAAGTCGAACCAAATGAAATTCAATAGCAAACGATGGGACTATAAGACCTTTCCTTTGAGCCTAAGTTAGTGAAAATTGGCGCGGCCATTTCTGAAAAAAATTAGTGACATTCTTGACGCATACACACACAGACATTGCTCAGCTCGACAAATTGAGTTAAATTTTTTTTAGTCAATTTTTCAAGTGATTACATAACCTTTCTTTACGAGAAAGGTAAAAATGCGAAAAAAGTACTGGCAATAGATTCCGTATTCTTGGGACGCAGAGAGCAGTACTACCCAATTGTAAATCAGTGTAGTAAACAAATTGATAGAATTGTATCTCCAAATCAACCTTACTAATAACTAACACAAATAATTTCATGGACTTCGCAATAATAAAAACATTCAGTTTACCCAAGCGATATATTTATTTCCATCCTGCACCGTTATTATAATGTATATTAAGTATCATAATTGAATGATAAAAACGAAGTAGTTAAAACTTTACGTTGTCAACAACAGAATCGTCCGTAATTTGTGCCGCTTTGTCCAATACGATAGACTGAAATTATTTAAATACATAGTATATTAGGAAAATTCCGATCGCATAAACATCTTTTTCACCTCGTCCTCGACCAATGGTCTTGGAAGTCCTCTGATGCCAGATGGAACGGATGCCAATGGATCAGATCTTGGGGCAGTCAATATAGAGCCTGCCGCAGCAGCTAAACATGATGGGTTGAAATTTCCATAGATTAAAAGCATAATTAGGATCTTGAACAATAAGAGAAATAGAAACATATGTAGAATATCAAATGCAATAGAAAATTACCAAATAATACTTCATTCTTGTCAACGAGAATGTATATCAATCTTCCGGCTCGAGATACTGTATTGTCCAAATTTGAATTACACTATACCTGAATACTCGCGAAGAGGCATTCGTATTTATACGATTTTCAAAATGATATTCTCCTTGACACCAAAATAAACAAAATGAACCTCTAGTAAGAATCTCGTTAGTTAAACTTGGTTGGTTGAACGACATCCCAACAGAAATGACTTCGTACACGCAGAATTATGTAGCTAGTTTCAAACAGAAAACCGCAAACCTTTAGAGTGCAAATTTCAAAATAGGATTCAAAATTGATGCTTGTTTCAAGAAAGAAAACTGTTAAAAGCAAACGATGGTATTGAACAGAAAATCCGGTGTCACTATAAAATGATGCAGTTTGTAATTTGATCATTTTCACTAGTTATTTTGCTTCGTGTGAACAGCAAAATTTCAGATTCAAAAATCGTTAGAGAGAAGCCATTCGTTCGTATTGATTTGTCTCGTGCTTATTTTCTGACGTCAACGGTATACCCGAGATGCGAATACGTTATATCCATTCCGTTTCGCTGGATTAATTCTCATATATCTTTATAAACATAACCGTTACATACATAGGTTGAAGAAATTCAATGATCTCGTTCGATTGATTATGATGTGATAAATTGTTCAATCTAACAAAAATACCGCACATAACTATTTGAAGAGTACAATTTCAAAACGTATATAGTAGAGCAAAGTTTGAAAAATGTATAAATGTTTTATTTTTTAGGAATCATCAATTATAACATTAGTTTAAAATAGTATATGATTTCATTTTGCGTATCAAGTTTTGTAGAAAAGCGCTTATGGTTCTTAAAGTTTTGGAATAACCATGGAATAACATAAAAAAGTCGAATTCTTGATATTGCCTGGGTATCTAGAACTTTTTTAGATTTGACAATAAATAACAGTTTTCAATTTGAAATGATCCATGTAATGACTTTTTCAACATTGCACACGAGGAGTAAGTTACCAAATATAATTACAACAAATTTAAAACTGAACAATGAATTTTATTAGTCGGCTTCATAATAACTAGAAGCGAAATCTTTTATATACCAATTTTTAGCATTTGCAATTATGACAGTTATAATCAACCCGTGGACAACTTGACAGCTCCCATACATCGAGAATATAAGTAAAAGTTTTGGTTCTCTGGTTCCACAATGGCGTCGTAAATAGAATAACATTTGGAAATAACGTTTCGTATCTGTTTTTCGACAATCTGCAGTAGTTCATCACATTGCAATGAACAATGTACGTGAAGTTAGGTATTCTACTGAATCTTGAAGAACAATAGGGTAACAGAGGTATTTTGGCCCGCTTTAGGATCGATTTCATTTTGGCCCACTTTGTAAAAATATCCACCAAATGTTTTAATTTTTTTGAAAAATCCTTCCGCAATAGGTAATTTAATGTGATTAGCTTCAAACTGATGGGTTACCTAAGATCGATTGAATCCATATAGTTTGTTAGGTGGGCCAAAATATATGAAGTGGCCATAATACCTCTGTTACCCTACTACTAATTTGCAAATCAAGATTAAATCTATGTTTCTCTTATCTTTATCCGAGTCGTTCATCCAATGATACCAAATACTCCTACAAATTGTTACTAATTCCTTGCGTTTTCATTGATACGACTAAATACGTTAGGTACTCTTTAGTCACACACCACATTTCAAAAAACACTTCATTTCTAACTCTATCAATTACTATCAATAATTATCTTTTTAGACCAAAGAGAAGACGTTGGGCAGAGTCAATTAAATGATAGAAAGATTACAAAATACGCATGTTTGGAGATTTATTACGTGTGTTATTGATAAGTTTGTTGCTATGCAGCGCTGTTAGAAAAATTCGCAATATTTTGATTTCATTAATTCAGTTCTTGCGTGAGCCACAATATGAAAATTACGCTCCTTTTAAATATATTGCTGAACGCATACACAGTGACCGTAAATAACGTAATGAAGTACTGGTTTCTCTTGTAATCTTTTTGTTTCGTGATTCATTGCACCCCCCTCTCAGCAGGCCGTTCAACTTTGTTGATTTTTGAGCGCTTGTTGAACGATATATTGCACGAAATATTCGTTCAATTTGCTGGAACGGTTTGTTGTTGTTTTTTCTCTTGCAAAAATAGTGTGAAAATTAAGTGTTACCTTTCCATAGAAAGAAAATTTGTTGTTATTCTACGTGAAGTAGAAGTATTGTGCAGGTATGTATTGTTAGTTTGAACAAATAAGTGGATAAAACTTCAGAAATTCTGCAGTAAAACTAGTCCAACGGGGCTCCAACTCTTCATGTTAAAAATGGCTCAACAATGGACCTCTGTCTGCCGGATTTGTTGAACGAAAAAAATGGCATTCGGTTCAACGATCTGTTTCAAAATCGGCAAACGAAGGTCCCGTGTTGGCCTCCCGTTGAACGATTGATTGGACTTTCATTGGACCAATGATCCAACGTATTGGACCAATGAAGGACCAACGTTGAACGTTTTTTTCTAAGTGGGCCGTATTGTTTAGGTATACTAGCGCCGTTCTGAATTCAGTGGAACACATATGAAACAGGCTCATTTCTGTCAGGTTGTGTATGGGTTGGTTATAATCTACCATAATTTTTTTGAAGCAACATGCACTCCGATGAAATATTTTTTGTTACCTTCACCATTTTGCATGGTAAATGTTACTTAGTTTTCCTATTAGATATAATAACAAAAAAAAATGTTGGTATGACCATGACTTTTTTCAAACTTACTATGGATATGATAAGTGTGGAAGAAGTCATCGATATGTTTGTGCTAGACATGTTGCACATTAACTTATTACCTTGAACATGTCTTTTCTGTGAATGTTCGCCATACTTTGGAATAGTCAATAAAATAACATGTGAATACATGTTGTTTGAAACCTTCTCTCAAAGACAGTTATTTGAAATGAGAAGCAAAACATTCCATTTGTGATTGATTATATCATGATTGTTTCACATTTTAATTCGGTAAGTAATCTTAGATGTACACTAAATAGTTTGTAATAACAATAAGATAAAAGTAAAGATAATTGATTTGCATGATTTTCCAAATTTTCACTTAAGAAATATTTGGTCAACATCATTGTGAAGCGATTTTGTGCAAAGGAACGAAATATGAAATCGGTGATGTTTAGGTACCATCAAGAAAATGCCTGATTGAACAAGATTTATAAAAGAAAAAACTTATTTTATGACAGCTAAAAAATAAACTATGAAATAAATGACATCGATATAAAATTTTACTGTGTTAAAAAATTAGTGAATATGTGTTTTGACTAGGAACTGAATCTAATGACGTTTGATGCAAAACTGAACCCAGTTTCGACCTCAACTGCTGGCAAATTTATGGACTTGACAGCAGTTGGGTAGCGAAATCGACGTAAGTATCGATCTTGCAAAGCCAAGTCTCGGCATTAAATTTCTTTTGTAGAATCTAACCTCACCGTTTCAACAGACTTCGCAGCCGATTCCTAGCGTACAGAACCATTGAATAACTACTACTACGATCCTTCTGACGCTAAGAATCCTTCAAGGTCTGGGTTCGAACATGTGACAACTGACTTGTGAGACCAGCGCCCTATGCATTGAATCGTCAACCCGGGATCAAGTATCGATCTTGAGCACTGCCATATATTTTCATTTGGCAGTAGTTAAGGTCCAAATTGCCCGGGCTGGCGGTTTAATACATAGGTCGCTGGTCTTACATGAACGGCTGCAAAGTCCGTTGAAACAGAAACACATAAGAAATGTAATGCCAAGACTGCTTTTAGGGTCGAAATATATTTAGGATTATCTTCATCTAATAATAGGGGAGAGTGTTCGGTTACCGGCACCCTTCTCTTTAAAGCACGTAACTTCTGACTAAGTGCACATTATGCGGACATATACATATCAATGGCAAGCTACAGTCCCTAGCTAACAACTGAATAAGAAACTGAGTTGATTCAATCGAATGAAAAAAACTTTCTTATCAATTTAGTAAAGTATAAATTTTGGCCATTTCAAAAAAGGTGTTCGGTTACCGGAACCCCGAGAAATTTCTCAAAAAATGGAAAAATATAAGTAAAACCTGCAATTATTCAAAGAAAAAATGGAGTTTATTCTTTTCGGAGGCGTTTTGAACAAAAGTCTTCATTGTCTGATGGTGACTTCGCCTTGGCTCTCTTGGCGAATGATTTGGATGGTGGCACCTTTGGAATTGATTTGATCGGTCTTCCACCGGTATCGCGGGATTGAATACGTTGCTGCAGTCAAATTTATTGGCCTCTTATCCACTAAGCAGTGTTTAATGGCATTAATCAGTGCATTAAAGCTGATTTTCCTTGACTTGGACGATTTGTTTGAAGTCATAATGGCTAACAGAAGCAGAGAACCAAAGTTTTTACTTATAAGACGGAAGTATTGAAGCCGTCAAGTTGTCCACGTGTGGCAAATCATCAGAGATGCCAGGTAATACAATAATTTTAGCTATAGCAAAAAAAGAAAAGACCGCGCCAATTTTCAAAAGTCTGTAACTTCTGACGAATGTCTGCAAACAGTCGAAGTTTCAAAAGTCTGCAGAAAGTCTTTAGACGAAAAAAGTTATTCGTATTAACTAAGAAATTTGACGTTTTACAGACAAATTTATAGACTTGGCATGTCTGCATATCACTGACAATTTTTCGCGATTTGTCGAAAAAAACAGGGTACCGGTACTGAACACTTGGGGTGCCGGTAACCGAAATCGGTAGACATTTTGAAATTTTCAAAAAAAAACTTTGGTTGCGAAAATTTTGATAACATCCGGTATTAAATCACGAAAAAGATCTATTTCACCTCATAAATATTCAATCCACTCACCTTTCCGATTGATGTTTTTCAATTTATGATACTATAAAAAAGTCATAAAAAACTTTTATGTTGATTTTCACGCAATTAAAATTTATTTTAAGCGCAGCAAAAAGTACAAGCGTCTGTTTGCTTTGGTATTCGACACAAAAAGAACGTGCTTCTATTACATACACATGACATTTGTCGGAATGACGCTATCTGCTTTCTGTCAAAAGTTACGGTGGGGTGCCGGCAACCGAACGTCTTCCCCTACTATCACATATTATGAATCTGTACTAGATTATAGTAAAATTCAATTGTATGTTAAACAAAAATTTACAATCTTCATTCACTCCATTCTACCGTCTGTCATCTTTACTATTACAATACTGTCGAAACTGGTCTGGTGGCTATGTAAGTCGATTGTTTACTTTTCTTGTGGCTGTTAATTTGTATTTGAATTGTAAAATGTATGTAGTTATTAACGAAAAATTGTAGGCGTCTGACGATGGCTGAAGCATAGTAAGTTGAAACGATATGCTGAACAAAAAACGTTAAGAACAGTGTTTTAATTCTCTGCTCCAGGAGCTCTCCGATGGACTTTTTCAAAATTAGGTTAGTTTGAAAGCTGTGACTAGGTCGTTGATCAAGTTCGAAGATCAAATGGCTAAAACTTCCAGATACAATAGTGTAAATGACGTAACCGGCGAACAGAACTTTCTTCTATCTGCTGAAGTTTCGCTGAGATGACTGAACGGCTTCGAACTATTTAGGATCGTTGAAAGCTACGGTTGAGTCATTGATCAATCTAAAAAGTCAAATTACTGATACTTTCAGATAAGATCGGGTTCGTATGGCTGTTACTATTAAATCATTGCTCAAGTTCGAATGACAGCACATATTTTCAAGCCAAACAATTTTCTCCATCATGGCTCCTCTGTTTTGGACATATTTTGGATCGTTTGAAAGCTTCAAAGGCGATCAAGTTCTTATGTATTATTGCAAAGCGGGACATTTAGATTAAATGGTTATTTTCACTATTTAAATGAGATATTTATTACGAATAAAAATTTGCATTGTCTTCAGTAACTAAACTAAAAACTATTTTTATCTATAATATTCCTTCCCTTGAATAATTGTTCAAAACTAAAAAATTGTTTTTTGCCCCACTTAGTCTCCTGTAGGGTGCAAAGCGGGGTACTTTATAAAATCTCACGATAGTGCCGTTTACATTAACAAAAATTCATGAATATTTGAAAACCCAATCTTCCATCAACAATTGATAATTAGAATTATTAGAATTATTTATTTCATTTTTACAGAAACTGTTGAAAAATTACATTGAGTAGATTTACCCTGTACCCGCTTTGCCCCCCTTTCCCCTATTGATACGGTTTCGGGAATGAAACCGAATAAGCGACGTAAGCGTTGAATTTGCATGAATTGGTTCCAAAAACTAGCACTATGAAAAAAAAAGTTACAGGTGGTTTAATAAAAGCAATTGTTTTGATAGGAAAACTGCTGTCAATTACTTAATATTCAAAATACCAATTCAATATTCCTCCAGAAGTTTCATTAACAGTCAGCGGTTTCACAAATGATTTTCATGCTTTCGTACAAGAATGGCCAAATTTAATTACTTTGATCTGAAGCTGTATGATTTTAGTATGAATGATGTTTCATATAAAGAACGCAATTTTCCTTTTTGGATTAGTCTCGTACTATCAACTAGTTCTAAATTTTTTTGCTATGATTAACATAGTTAGGGCGTATTCAGCAATTTTCCTTTTTGGATTAGTCTCGTACTATCAACTAGTTCTAAATTTTTTTGCTATGATTAACATAGTTAGGGCATATTCAGGAGTGTTCTAGTTCTAGATGCAAAATTTATGTCAGTTTTCAAATTTAAATCTAGTAATTATAACAAAATAAACTGGCAGACACCGTTCTATTGACCAAATGCCATCATAAAATTGACAAAAATTTCAACGTCGTTGTTTTCCAAAACATATGTAGAACAGCCGCACCCTTAAATTTAACCAAAGCTACACCATTTATATTATATTTAGGAAACATTAGTAATAGCGAGACCCGCTATTTCTGTTCAATAAATTGAAACCAAATATAAAATTTAAATTTGAGCATTCACTTCAAATTTTTGAGTCGCATTATCAGAAATATTGTATATTTTTCAAGCATTTTTTTGTGATTTTACTTCTCATGGCCGGAACGAAGCTAGAAGTTCCGAATTATTCTCTATCCTGCCAAGCATCCAGCGAAAAACTACGCTAAAGACTAATGACATGACTATTGATTCCATAAACCATTTATGTAAAATTTGTTGTAAAATATTGTAAAACTGTTACACTAAAACTATATTTTTGCTTGAATACATTTCGCAGCTGAACTTAACAGGTAACTTTGCTATACCACAATCCACCCAGGTTAGATGTTGTGACTATACACAGAAATACAAATGTTTGTGCAGGCAAATCGAACCCTTAATAATCTCAGCTTCATCATTCATCTCATATTTTAAAACCATTGTCTAGAGCGAGATCTGCTGTCTCTGTTCAACACATTGGCTAAAATGGTAAGACAGTAATTGATGCATCTGATTCGAGTTTTCACATCGTCATGCCCTTAATTTTGCACATGTATCACATTATTTTTACTACGATGTTGCTCATTAGGGCCGAAGCGAATGTATTAATTCCGAATCCATCGCAATTCGCAAAGTTATCAGCAAAATGTAGGCCCTACAAATAAGATAACTATTAAAATAACTAAAGTTTTAGTTACGTTCGTCTTCGACGACAGTTTATGTTTAAGAGTTATGTCACAAAGCAGTAAAGTGTCTGATACTTATAAAGCACCTTTTAGTTTTGCTGCTAAGCGCAATATCCTAACTGACGTGCCGAATGAAAACATTTCTTTGACTTGCACTGATCGATTCAGGCTGCTTAGGGCTCCTCAATGCACAACAGCTAATGTTAAACTGTTATGCCATCTAGGCGTTCAACATAAACCGCTAAGCAGACAAAACTAAGCAGTATTCTACAAGAAGCAGATACTTTACGTCTGCTTGGCTTTGTTTTTTAAATGCTAGATGCCATAACAGTTCAACATCAACTGTAATGCACTGACGAGTCATAGACGAAACATAAAGAAAACTGAAAATGTTAATATACCTCCAGTACAAAAATAGGCTAATAATTGAAACAGTTTAACATGCAAAGAAAACTGAAATCGAAATTTGTTTTCCTACTAATCGACAAACTATTCACAATCTAACGTTGGATTACCCATGTGATATTTCAAAAAATAATATTGTAAAAAAAAATGCAAGTAAAACAACATGAATCAGTTTTTTCAATTTTTTTGCAGATTTAATCCATTTTTTTAATGTTTCCATAAATCAATTACAGTAGATTATGTTTTTCTGATGACAAAATAGCGAGTTCATGTTCGCGGCAGATGGTTTGTCTCTTGTGTTTAGTTCTTCTTATTCTCGTGAATGTGCCCTCAGCATTAACCTGAATTGTATTCTTATTTCTTATGTATTCTTTTTCCTCACCATGTAGCAATCAAACGTGTTTTATCTCTATTACTAGTACAAGTTTTCTTTCTTATTTAGGTAGTTTACTTTTATCAATCCTTACTGATTATAGCTTGGTTTTATATAACTGGTTGTAATTCATTTCATTCCTTCAATCATGTCAATTGTTATTTCACTCACTTGATGTTGTGACTGATCGACAAGTTCATTCAGTGCTGTTTTAAGGATTTTATCTCCGCATTTTTTGCATTTGTTATGAATATTACTTGTGGTTGAAAGAGGGGTTAGATATTGTTTAAAATAAAATTTTACGCGTCGAAAACATCGATATAAAATGCTTTTCTTTCTATGCATTGATAAGGTATAAAAACATGTAATTATGTGTGGCGGTATCAAGAATTTTTAGCCTAAAACAAAAGATGGGACGCATTTAGAGCGCCTGTTTCAAATACTAAAAATATCTTGCTCGTAACTATCTCGTGAAGCAAACACAAATACAAAAAAAGTAACACGAACGATATAAAAGCGCGAGAAGAAAAAGTAAACGAGACCTAAATTGACGTAAAAGATCTAGTCTTTTTGTGACCATCATAGTTTCTTTTCCGATGTCTCGATTCTCTCTTTTTCTTTTCCTGCTGGATTATGTGTACCTTACTTTAACATTTTTCTCTACTTTTGCAGTGTAATAAGATTTTTAATTTCGTTTGAATATTGTATACTTTTAGTATAATAAATTTCTTGCTTCTGCTTTCTGGTATTACTATCATTTTTAAACATTTGCAAATCAAGAGCTATTATTTTGAACCAAACCGAATATTGGTTATTTCGATATTTTCATCTATTATAATTGAACCAATTTTGTTAACTTGACGGTAGTAAAAAAACGTTTCCTAATCACTCGAACTTTGCAGGTCCGATACAACAAAAACATGTGTTTCAAATTTAGAAAACGATACGAAAAAACAATACAGAGTGATATAAACATTGTACGGGGATGTTTCAGTCGTTCGACTACCGTGGCCTGAGTGAAACGGTACTACTAACGGTGTGATGGATGTGAGACGGAAACGTCGAATCTTTCTCCAAGGATATCATCAAAGCCCCATGATGTTGTGAGGCCTCCACAGAGACTGTGCATTTTTGGTTGGTTGCGAAGTTATTCGTGGATGGTTGTGGGATGGAGATACTCATCAACAGTCTGTTTTAAATGCTGCCCGTCACTGTTAATTGCACTGTTAGAGAATCGTCTGACTAGCCAGCGAAAATAGTAACTTCCGACCTAACCCGATGTGCTCCGCCGCACTACTCTTTCAAACGAGCTGCTGCTTATGCATTGACATTTGATGGTTGCATTTGCTTTTCCGATTCGATTCAAAATTTTAACATTTTCCCGCTATACAACACGATCCAATATTCAATTTGGTTGTGAATTGAATAGTTACTTTTAAAATAGTATAGGATTTTTTACTGTTCTATATTCTACAGGTTGCTTCTTCTTTCCGCTTCAAAACAGAGAGACTACATCCCAAGAGACAATCTATACACATTCGCGTGGCCAACTGGAGAATGTAGGTATGTTGAAATGTTGACCAGCTGTTGGATGTTTGTTATGTGTAGGTGATGTTATAATGTTGTTCTTAGTTACCATTCTGCGCTTTCTTTTTCTTCTTTTGCTTGCTCACATACTTGATGTTCAGGCAGAGCTTTCTGTGGTGGTATTTTGGACAGCATTATTGTTGCCACCAGTTCCACCATCGCTTCTCGGTCTTTGAGAATTTCGTGGTCCACGACGCGGATAGCGGGGGCGTCCACCACCTCGTCCCGGAGGCATACGGCGTGGTTGTTCTGGTCCATTCTGTTGATAATCGTTTTGATAATCTCCACGATATCCTCCTCGGCGTGGAGGACCTCCTGGACCACCCATAGCACGGCCTCCATTGCGATAATTGCGACGGAAAAAGCGTCTTTGGCCACCACGTCCACCTTGACGATGCCCATTTTGACCATCATCCATTTGATTCTGATCCATCATTCCATTGTCGTTCATTGGTGGACCGTCGCGACGAGGCCCTCTCATTGGAGGTCCTCGATAATACGAGGAGTAACCACCACGTCCGCGCGGCGGGAAACGGCGCATTTGTGGGGGTGGTGGTTGATGTTTCATTTGTTGCTGCTGTGGCTGCTGCTGTGGCTGCTGCTGTTGTTGTTGTTGTTGTTGTTGCTGTTGCTGCGGTGGTTGTTGTCCTTCCAACTGTCCGTCTCCATTTTGATCTTCATTTGATCTTGGAGGACCAGGACGACGCTGACCACGCTTCTGCCACCACTGACGATACCCACGACGTTTTTCAGCAGCATAAGGACTTCCCTTCACCGCTTCACCTTGAGGACCGGTTACATTTGCTGCTTCGTTACCTTTCTCGCCAATGACAACGTCAAATTCTACAACTTCACCATCACCAACAGAACGGACGGCTTTTTTCGGGTTATTCCGGGCTATCGCAGATTGATGAACAAACACATCTTCTTGCGTATCACCACGATTGATGAAACCATATCCACTTTTCACATTGAACCATTTGACCACACCAGTTACCTTTGTGGCTATTATTTCTTTTTGCTGCTGTGGGACAGCAGCCGCCGCCGCTGCTGTTGCCTTATTGTTCGGCGGGGACTGTTGTTCCGGTTGCTGCTGCTGCTGTTGTAGCGGAACTTGCTGCTGTTGCGGAGGTGGCTGCTGTAGAGGCTGCTGTTCTGGCGCACTTACTGCCTGTTGGTCAGCCATGTTGTTATAGCTCTTCCTAGTGATTAGATGTATAGACGGCACTACACTTTTTTCGAATTGGAAAAACTCGGATGTTGATGCTTTATTTCAGTATGACTATTAGATGTTGGTTGCTGGTTGTTACGATGTAAAAAATAACGTAATAGTCATGCTATTTTGGATCGTATTTCTGGCGAATTCACGGATTTTACTTTCCCATTTAGAAGCACAGTCACATTTTTACTTTTTCACCAAGGCAGCTGCTGGTACCGCATGTCGGAACACACGACTTGGGAAGAACGGAGCGAAAAAATTTCTACCCTGTATGATGATAATCTTGTTATCCTGCTTACACTAGCGTATGCCGAATTACGGTAGAAAGAAAACACATGAAAATTAACGTTTGTCTGATAGGTACACACCGAGTGCGTTTAGAACTTACCTGCTTCAGGCATGCGTAGTCCGTAAATGACACACACATACCAGTGTGTCAGTTACCCTGTTTATGACTATTCTTATGACGTCACCGGCTACAATTATGAATACATTTTGAAGCGCTTTTGAACCAAGAAATTCTTTTATAAATTTGGTATTGTAACTTGTTAAAATAACAGGTATCAAAAACAGTTACAGCTTTATTATAGTTCTGTTACGATCTGTTAATCAGGTGACATTATCGTAATAACATTTAGTATATTTTTCATTAAGTTTTTACTCTGATCATCGAAAAATATTTGATATCTATTTGACAATATCGAATCGGAAGCAGTTACGCTGGAATAAGCTCGTAAATTATCACAACCATCATTAGTGTCACAACTGCGTGATGACGTTAATTTCAATAAACCGAACCTTAACGTCTAATCAATTTCCCTCTTCAATTTTATTTGATAAATGTGCAATATTTGAAAATTCCTGTACAGAATTTGTTGTTAACTCTGATGGTGCCATTTCCACTAACACATTCTGACTTCACCGAGCTAACCTTGACCGTACAAAACATTTGTATTTGACATAACTGTCTACCCGCATTTGACAGATTAGAACAAGGCGAACTGGAAACTATACGAAATGTTATTTTTTAGTACAATTTGAAATGGCTGGTACACTTCAGATGAAATATATGGAAATTGCGCAGTAATGTAAACCGAGAAAACATACCGTTCAAGAATTTTTTTTTAGTTAAAAATTTTTTAACAAAGCAAAAAAAAATATTTCAGAAATGAGTTGTAGAATTGATCCAGGTGCGCTGATATTTTAAATATGTTCTATGTTTTTCCCAATTACTCAACTTATGTGAACTTTGATTCAATTTGAATTGAAAATCACTTTCTTTATTATGGAAAATAGAGTTCCTGCAAAACCGTCTGGTGTTTATTTGTTTATGGTTTCAATATAATTTCTTTTGAAACACAGGTAAAATGACAACGAACCTGTAAATTACGATTAGGAACCTTGAACGTTTTGATAGTAGGGAAACGCAAACCCACTTTCATCTCAGCTCCATCTTTCATCACATATACTAAAACAATTAGTTTTTCGCATCACTGTAGCTGCAGTACAATATTACACATACGTAGAAATATTTTATCTGTAATATAACTTCTTAGAGCCGAATTAATTACAATTCGTTGATTAGAAGTCGAGTAACCCTCCGAATATTGTGACGATTCTACTGATGAGGTTGCTGTTGCGCTAATTATCACACTTTTTTTTTATTGCAATGGGCATAGATTTTTCGATCCTATATAGTGATTTTCACTGTCGGCTAGAAAAGATTGCGATGCGATAAGATAGCGACAAAATGCCGCAAAGATAGCGAAACTGTCATTCGCATCGATTCAACCCCTTCGAGACCACAAGCCAGAAAAAAATATTTTTTAAATTGACCGTTACAACAACTAATTATTAAGAAAACTGCAGTCATAATTAATTAATATTGATAATGCGTATGATTATGGCTTTAACTTGCACGGATTTTTTAAGCGTGTGCTATTTATTTGACATAATGTACGATTCAGACGATCCGCCTCCTTCCGTCACCGTCACCGAAACGTCAGCTTCCGTCAAAATTAGTTTAATACTTTCTTTACCGGAACGTTCACACGCTCCGTCCGTTAAGACGTTCCGTGACGGTGACGTTGCGTGTGAATGGCTCCATAAGAATGCATGTAATTAATGTTGACGGTGCCAGTGACGGAGATTGACTGTGACAAAAGAAGACGGATCGTCTGAATCGTACGTAATTATTATTTTGTGCTTAGTATGTACCCTTTTCATTTATATTTTGTATTAATCGACGCCTTGGTTTTCAAAACCTCGTGCTTTAATCGATTGTGCTATTTGTCTACTCTAAAAGGTTGGTCGTCTTTGACAGATATACATTTGTTGATGCTTTCGATGAAATAACAATTGTCGCTAAGGAATTTTACCAGTTGAACATGCAATTGGCCTCAATCCAACAGCCGATTAATTTTTCTTTTGGCTCTAATGCTAGTTAATTTCAATACAACAGACAGCGAAGGGGTTAAAAAAACTGTCCAATTTTCTGGCAGCGATGCCAGGTGAAATTTTAGGCGTCTGCGTATTAGAAATGGTCCTATGCGACCTCAATGTTTAGAAGTATGACGAAAAAACCAAACGAAAACCCTACAGTAATAGCAAAAGTCATTAAAATGGATGATTGTTTATAAAAAATTCGAACATCTGCAAAAAAGTCGGCTTAATTGCAAAGTCTGCTAACAAACGAAATTTCAAATTTACATATCAATCCGCAAACCTGGCATCAGTGGTTCTGACGCTCATTATTTCCTAAGACAAGACCTGACATCTGGGGGGGCTGCTTTTGTTCCAAAATGGACCAGTTTCTGATTGGCTGATTTTGATGTTGCCACCTGCACATTGTGAAAAGGAAAAACTTTTGCAGGGTACGCGAGCAATGATGCCAAGTATAAAGAAAATCAGAAAACAAATTTATTAAAATGTATAATTTTAGCTCACCAATGATAATGAAAATTTTCGGAGAAAGTTTCACTTTTTTTTTAATCTCATTGGTAATAAATGTTGATAGTGGCAGAACTGTGTAATTAAAATAGGCATCAAGCCGTTTTTCTTTTTAGTAAATTAAAGTGTAACCTCGAAAGTGTGTATAGTTTCACGAGAAGAATGAACTGTTGTGTTCCACACTGTGGTCGCATTAAGCAGTTCTATCCAAACCTGACTTTTTCCGGTTTCCAAAAGATCCGGTAATACGTCAACAATGGATTCGATTTTTCGTTCAACATGAGATATTTCGTGTTTTGTCATCAAAGATCAATTAATTGTTTTTAAGCATTAATATATAATAAAGAAATGCATTCACCGAAACATGTTTTATGTTTATTTCAAATCAAAAACCTAAAGTCTAAAAATTTAAATGTGATATTTTTTTCCTAGCATAGTTATTTAAAAAATCTGTAAATATGGCTACACTGTAGCCGATACGTTGGTATTTATTTCACAGGGCGAAAATGACGAGAAGGATGATTCGGAAGGAAGAATAAGAAGCCAGTTGTCAGGTCTTGTCTTAGATTATTTCGCAATCCTGCGACGATTCCGTCGCATTCTATGTCAAGCTGAAAACCCAGCCCGGTGGCAAGGATAGGGCGCTCCAGCAAGTGCTATCGTAGCCAACATCTGGGGCATTTGGTGGGCAATCAGATCGCTCAGAGTAAGGGTAAACAAACATTCGAGCATTTCAAATCGAGTAAAATCTCAATTTCCTTATCGTAGTGATGATATTCTGATCGATACTTTGCGGGGAAGTGCGGTAAAGGATACTGAATAAACAAGTAGTCTGTAAAATCCAATTTTTTGTAAGCCATTCTTCTTCATTGTTTCGGTTTTTCCAGAATGATGCTGGCCACAGTTTCATGACGTCATAGCAGGGGGCTGGGAAAAACCGAAACAATGAAGAAGAATGGCTTACAAAAAATTGGATTTTACAGACTACTTGTTTATTCAGTATCCTTTACCGCACTTCCCCGCAAAGTATCGATCAGAATATCATCACTACGATAAGGAAATTGAGATTTTACTCGATTTGAAATGCTCGAATGTTTGTTTACCCTTACTCTGAGCGATCTGATTGCCCACCAAATGCCCCAGATGTTGGCTACGATAGCACTTGCTGGAGCGCCCGATCCTTGCCACCGAGCTGGTTTTTCCAGAATGATGCTGGCCACAGTTTCATGACGTCATAGCAGGGGGCTGTGAAAACCACTATATTTGCTACCCTAATAGCGCTAGCAAAATCAAAGGGAGCTGCACTGAAAAGAACGACGTGGTAGTTCTAACTGTGATGGCATGGTAAAAAAAACAATGACCAATAAACTATCAAGTTTACCATGACTAATGAATAAAGTGTCATAATATCTTTGAAACGACAACGCGCATGTTTAATTCGAATTTGATGTCGTATCGAATAATCATACAAATGTTTTCAGTTTCACCATGGATTTCATTACAATTACTATACATATATAAGGCGAGATTGAAAAGATTTTCCAACGGCTTTAGCCAAACATAATTCAAATTTTATAACTATCAAGAACATTTTATATTGTAAAAAGTTAAGTTTTGTCGTGTGCGAATGAATGTAGCTCGCGAACGTCTTTTGTAATTTATATAAAAATACATCAGAGCTGTTCTCCCCAATTTCGTGTAATTTGTTTCTTAGCTGCAAGAAAACGATGGATGTTCAGAATTTTATGAGCTCATTATTGACAGGACGATGGGAAAGCTGTCACCCGAATATTGAAATGGTGCCATAACAAGTCAACTTCCAGAACCGGTAACAGCGACATCGAAATATAAACTGTTGCCTACAAATATAACGTTCATTTTATTCGGCAATGTTTTACAGCGAAAAGCAAAAGGCAGTCATATGTGTCATGAATGTCTCGAAATATATAAAAACATTAGACTTAAATAAAATAAAATATGTGAGAATCAAATTGTTTTTATAGAATATAAGCGAAAACGTCTATGTAATATGTACTGTACTATTACATGGTAAAATCCGATATTATTTTTCAACCATTTAAAAATATTTTGAATACAACATATATCAGAAACAACGGAGAATGTGTGGTACAATATACAACAAGTTAATAGTGAATATTGAAAATTATCATGTACTTGTGCATCATTGTTCAAATAAACATGATATAACATTTTCTGCCAAAATTCACAATTTACTCTTTTTAAAATTTAGCAGTTCAATATGCTAGCGAATACCATGATCTTTATTTTAGAGTAGCATTTAGTTGAAAAATCCGTACGTCGTCATTCAGAATAGAAGTATATGGGTCGGAATTCGTAAAAAAATGATTTTTTTTGTTTGAATGCTGATGACTAGGTTCTTTTTGATTATTAAAATTCAATGTAGAATTTAATTTTAAAAAATGTTGTAAAACAAAATTCATTCCTCCCTCCTCGTAGACTTTCGTAGACTTTCCAATTATCATCCCCCCCTCCTAAAAAATCTACGTAGATTTTTCTTTGTCAAAAAACAATTTTTTTAATCATTTTTCAGTGAAAGGTTACTAAGTCTTCAATCACTGATAGATTTTTATAGTTTACATTCTGTAATAAGATTAAATGAAATCTGATCCAGTACCGTATTCATAAAGTCTTAGTTATTGAAGATATTCAAGAGGTAAAGATATACAATAAATCTCTAACAGCTTCGTTGGATGCATGATGAGAAAGCAAATGTGATTAAAATCCCATAGTATGTAAACAGCCGTTCGTGGGTATACGATTTTTAGACGAGGAACGATAAGATAGTAGGTTAACACACAGTTTTAATGTTTTTGTAATATCTTTCATAACCAATAAACTTACAGTTTCCCTTGAAAAAGACCATAACCAGTGGTCGAAACGTCGAGCACTATATAACAGCAGTTCTTATTTAACAGACCGGTAAAGCTGAAACCATAATTATTGCAAAATAAAATCAACAATTTTATGGGTGGAAATAGTTGGTTGGTTCGATTTCAACCTCTGGGATGTATTTTTAGGCAAATGTTTACTTTCGCAATTCCAATCATTTTGAATTTTCAAATCCGTTTTTGGTTGGAAGAAACCACACTGACAACTACTTCACGTCAGAACAAAAATATGAATAACTTTTTTCTTATCTTTTCTTTATTTTCTTTTATTTTTTCACTTCGATAGGGAATAGAAGAATGAAAGAAAAAAATATAGAGTCGCCTGTATTTGAGTATACTTCTACTTGGTCATAGAACTACGGAGTATCTCATTTGAAAATCACTTTCACAGTACAGATTCCAGTCGACGATGTTTTTGTCAGTGTGTCAAGGTTATTCGACGTGACAAATTGCAATTCTGCTCTCAAGCATTTGGTTGAATACACAATTTCAACAGTCTTTTTGATCAATCGAAGGAAACGCGCGGCCGGCTAATTAAACTAAGTAAATTGCATGAAGGCAAACACCCCCCCCCCCCCCCCCCTCCCCCCTCGTAGACAAACGTAAACTTTTGTCAGACTCCCCGCTCCCCCCAGTGAGTCTACGTGGTTTATGAACGGTCCCTTACCGTTCTCACTTCCACAATAACTTCCACTCACATATCACTTCACTTGATTATACCTATTACCAGTATCAGGTACAGTGTAGTGATGACTGTAGTGAAAAAAATCATTTGTCGTACAAAATGTTGGTGACGTTATATTCATAAAACATCAAGTTCATCAAAGTCACAATCACTCCACTTGGTTTTCACCGTGTAGTGATGCCTGGTAATGAGAGCTATGATTTCTTGGGAAAGTCAATACCCAATCCGTTGTTTGTAAGCTGAGTAAAAAGCAAAATAATATGCTGACTCGACTAATGAGATGACTATTGGTACAATTCACGCGTTTTTTTAGAACGGCCAATAAGCAACCTGTCAACTCCCACTTAAGAAAGAAAGCTATGAATGAATAGAGTATTAAATTTAAGACCAGACGAAAGAGAAAACTTTTTCCTGCCGTTTACTATTATGACTTACTCTCAGCGAGTGCCGAGTCATTCGAAATTACTCTTCAAAGTGAATGTTGATGGATGGCTTATTGGCCGTTATAAAAAACGCGTGAATTCCCCTATACCAATCAATATTGAAATGTTGTGTGCTATTGTTGAAATGTATACTAGTACTGATAATTTTGAGGATTGTGGAAGTGAACCGAAATATTACGGTAGATTTGCGGAGTGGATCAATGCCAACCTGTGTACTGTTGAATGTTTCGTCTTCAATTGAACAGTGCATAGCAGAAACTGTTGTTGTTGTTGTCGTTTAGTAGTGACTACAACCACGCGTGGGTCGTTAAATAAATTAAATATTTACAATTCACCGCATATGCGCCGCATATAAATTAAATATTTACAATTCATTTTTTTTAGTTCTGTTCACAAACACTAACTCATCTAATGAAACACTAGAACTAAACACTAACTTATCTAGTATAGTATGCTATCAGTTAGCGGAGGAGCGTCTCAGCAGGATCTGAGGAGCATCCTATATCACTGAACGTTACAAATTAAAGTAGTTTTCCAATTATTTTTCCTTGATTATACAGATTTTAACCTCCGAGGTTAAATAAACAACATAATTGGATTGGTAATCGATCGTTTTACTCAGCCCGGTGTTTTTGCCTCTTTTGAATACCATGATTATTTTGAACTTATGGGGGATATGAGTAAGGGATTCAAACATTTTGGATATGTTTACAGGAAAATATTAAACAACATCGACGAGTTACTTTGAATGATTTTCATGCATTTTTATTCACTGTTTGTCACATAACTTTTTCATATATGCACGAAGATTCTTCATAATTCATAGAATCTTATACCGGTTTATCCTTTTTATTTTCTTTTGTATAGCGAATTGGGTGACCATAATTTATAATTAGGATAAATTTATAAATTAAACATAACATATTACTAGTAAATATTATCACACAAATTTTTACAGAACTCTCATCTGTGAACATTCTCCGCGGTCTTCTTTCCGTTCTGATTTAATCCACAAAATCTTCCTGTATTCAATTTGTCCTTTTGCTACCATCATTCAGTAACAACGCAACTTGAAATCAAAGTATAGAATTTTGACCAAAGATTTTCTCACTGCACTCCGGG
Source organism: Malaya genurostris (assembly GCF_030247185.1). NCBI lineage: Eukaryota > Metazoa > Arthropoda > Insecta > Diptera > Culicidae > Malaya > Malaya genurostris. Next base: position 170,644,747 of record NC_080572.1, read on the forward strand.
ATCATCTCGCCCCTACCTATATTCACAACTCATATCCGTGCGGAAATTTATCGCAAATAAGAAATTGATTTTCACTCGTCTGATTTCATGTGTAATCACAGTTCAATAAAATGAATTAATTATTTGTTCGTGTAAGCGGAGTGTGTTTCTTCTGGATAGTAAACATGAGATTTTAGACTTAGAAGTCATCATTACATATATGTCCCAATACAGTACACACGCAACCGGTGACGGTCTGATAAACAACCCTAGCATAAAAATCGACTAATTTTTGGCTCGATTAAAGCACATTAATTTTTTTTTTCAGAATGAATGTTTGGTGGCAATTATACGGAGACAGCCACAGTAGTAGTTACTTGTTTAAATAGTTAGAATAACTAAGAAAAAATTGCGTTCATTGTTGTTCAGGAAGTCTGCATGGAATTTCAAATATAAGCTTTCGAGAGATGATTGTAAGATTGTTTTAATATTTTTTTGATCCATTCGAGTTTTTTCAATTAAGCTAGGAAAAACGGTTTCAAAGTTCAAAAGTTCAAATAAAAATCTCAGTCAAGTTACGGGTTCAACAAGAAATCGTAATACTTTTCAGTAGGTTAATGACTTATCTCATGAAATTTCAGTACACCAGAAAAAAAAGTTGCTCCACTCACACTCACACATACGAGCTAGAAAATGCTACCACCCTCTTGCATAGAAAGAGGCCACGACGATTGGCGTTAGCGGGAAATAAAAATATGTATCAACCGATGCATACTCAGTACAGTTCAGGAGGTAATACTTAATAGAACAGAAAATAAACAGTCAATTCGTTCTATCATTGTATGGACGTTGCGAAAAAATATCGTTATTGTATTAGCTGCTGCCGATAAATACTGCTAACCAAAAACGAATCGATCGTAATAAAATAAAAGGCCAAACGCTAATCAGCAGCTTTCAGTTTCAAAATTATCGAAAAATATGCTCCTATCTTGACTGCGGTCCGTTCGCGCCTTTTTGCTAGATTCTTCGCCAACATAACATGATCACCATGTGATAGTTCTGGTTTATGTTGCTAGTCTAATTCTATTACTGTGCTATAATTTTAGTTAATCCTGTTCGCTTTGCTCTGGTTTCTGTGTTTGCCTTACCTTCTGAATATAACCATGTTAATAAAATATATTTTGTTACCCAAGTTTGATAGTTTTGTTACTGCTGCAATATTCTAACTGTTGTTTGTTGTTCTTTTGTTATATCATTCGCGAATATAATAGTGTAGAGTTCATTATTACATTTTTTTTGTTCAATTTGCCACAAATCACCATTTTTTGGTAAGCATCTGATTTATCATTCTATTTCAAATTTTGACAATTAATTTCTTCAATAAAGAATGAATTTATTTTTGTCTGCATCACTTTATCCATTTATCATAATCGTTTGCTATATATAATAATAATAATAATTACAAATTATTTATTACTTCCTTACCTAAAATTTGTTGGTTTCCTTTCATGAAATTGGTTTGATTTTTTCTTCACATTGTCATCATGTGAGTCGTCTGCTGACTTTGTTAGTATCGGAACGATAATGTTCGATATAATTTTTCCTTGCCCTATTTCCGTTAAACGCTTACTCTAGAGCTGTTTGTTCTAAACGGTTGTAAATAGATGTGTTCACTTAAATGAAACTGATAAAATTACGCTTCAGCATATGTTGTTCTATTTGTATCATTCCGTTTAAGTGTGTTTTTTTTTTTGTTTGCTTCTTATGAGTCCTTCGTTAGCTCCTTTTGATAGGCGATAGGACTTTGTATTGCTTTGAGAAAGTCGTTCTGCGTCTGCAGAATGTTGCGTATGGTGTTGAGCCACTCAGTATGCAGCTCGATCGTTGGCGCGGTACAAATAAAACTAAGACTGGTGCGCTGTGGATCGATTGAGCAAAGCGAAAATCGATTACCGTTGGTTTGGTCGGATAAATCCTGCAAAGTCATTTTGTTGACCTAGAAAAAAAAATATTTGTTGAATTATTCTGCCTGTTTTGAACCAGTTTGACATACCTGTATGTGTGCCTTGTAAATGTAGCTCGGACTAGTGAACTGCGTCTTTTTACCGATGATTTCCGCGAAGATAATGTTCTGTTCGAACAAGAACACATGCAGTTCCTTCGGTTTTTGAGTGTTGTACGAATTCTTATCACTACTACTGGCACCTTCGACACAATAAAGCGGACCGTGCAGCAGTAGCTTGCCCTGTGCCGTAATTTTTCCCTAGATAGAAAATAAAGCGGCATTGTTTACACCGTCGAGTAAGTACATTTTTTAATATGGTGAACTACCTCAAATTTTTGCAATCGACCAACATCCATCATATCATTGGCCGCCTTAGGAACTACTCGCATTATATGCATTGCATCTTTCAATCCTGGAATCTCCTCGGTGAGACCGGCCCTCTGAGTATGCTTCAGGATATCTTTCAACAGTAACTCGTACTTCATTATTCTTTGGACAGGTTTAATGAGCATATCTCCTAACTGAAACGATAAAACTTGTTTTAACGCGACAACACCATACTGATATCAAACAAAAAATACTTACACATAATTTATACTTTAATTTTAAGCGTAATTCATCAAAATAACTCATGTGCTCCTGCACAATGTGTTCGGACACTGGCTTGTTCTGACAATACACAACGTACATATGCAATTTCCGCTCACTTCGTTTAATCAACGGTCCGAGCTCATGTGGATTCAACAGACACCTCTGTAGCGACTTCAAAAAGTAACTGAATGGAACATTAGAAAAAGAGTTATTTGAAAAAAGTGTCTAATAAGATGGGTATATTTCGGCTTACTCTCGGTGCCACTCGTAGATTGCTTCAATGTTGCCAAAAACCATCCGTTCCTTGCCTCCCTTCAAGTCATCCGGGATCAGCACAGTACTATTCGGATTTCGAATTTCCGCAATGTAGCTAAATGTAAAGAAAGTTCGAGATCGATTCAATGAAATTGCAATTAATAAGGTCTGTTTTTTTCTGGTAACCAATTAGTTGTTCGGAAGCTTCATTACGAACATCAATGATTCAGGCACACCAATCGATAAATTGAACTAATCGATTTTAATAGGAACTCTTTTCACAATGTTCTACGTGATGCATACAATGAAATTAGAAATAGTTGAACATGTTCAACTCGGTAAACATTATTATGATTTACGACCTGTCACTGAAAATACTCCTACGCATCAAGTTGAGTAGATAAAACTGTGTACAAATTTTATCAACAAAAGTCATTATCAGAAACAATTGAAACGAGACTCTTTCTGGCCCATTCGATTGCGAGATCATTGATGCATCAATATTATATCTTGATAAATTAGATTAGGTCCTAAGTGCATATGACAGATTCTCTTTCCTCACTTTCTTTTCCGATTATTACGGTATTCTTAGCTAACCTTTATCCAACTATTACAAGGTGGAGAGTATCTACTCGATCTGTCGATCTCAATTTTCCGGTTTGCGAAATAAAAAATTTCCGGCTATATTTAGCAATTTTTTTTCTATATTCCTTAATTCAAGTTTTAAACAGAAATCCCAAGCCAGAAAAAATCACATTATAAAAGGACCACTTGTTGGGGATTAATTTTTTTCAGTCTTCTAGGGGGTTTGGTTACCGGTTTGTACTGAGCGCACATGACTGTTTTTTTACTTTTAACATTGAATTATTTTTTTAGATTTTCAATTTATTTGAAAGCTGGTCGATTGGTACCGAATATAAACGATCTTTTCATATCGCATTGCCGTAGCTAGTACATGGCGCTCTGAACTCAAGCACTTTGCCTTGTGCACCGAAATTGCGTGTATTTACACACATCTCATATACATTCAACTTGAAATTTCAAGTCGTTCTTTTGTCGCTGTGTTAGTGTCTATTCCGTGCATATAGGTTACTGAAAATAAAAAATTACTCGACTCAGTTCTGAGATTTTTTGTTCTCTCACCCACGTATCCCAAGTAGCATGTTAAGTTGCTGTCCTGTATTTTTCTACTGATTGTGCAATTTATCAAGTAAGTTTATATAACTATTCTTGTAACTGTTGTGTTATGGAAAAAGCGCAATTTTCTGTGTTGTGCAACATATCTTTAAGTTCTTCCGTTATTACGAACATTTATTCACAATTATTGTGCAACTGATACAAAACTCATGCGTCGATCCCATCACAGAGGCAGTCATAAAATCAGCGAAAAAACAATTGTGAAACTCGTGAAAACTACTACCTACTGTAAACAAGAAATGGAATGACGTTTACAAAAACATAACAAACCTAAGTTCTAATAAATAAGTTTCACATTTGATTTTCAATACAACTGTTCTTAACACAAACATGGATCTTGTAAAACAACCTGCACATGAAAAATGATAATGCTACATGTTGTAGAATTGATCTTTCGTGTTTTTGTAAATGAAAAATCGACAACGAACAGCTTTTTTATGGTGAAACATGTATTCGTACGCATGAAATTTTCAAGCGTCTTTGAATTAACGTGTTTTGATTATTGTACACCAACTTCTGTGAAAATAACAATCTAGTATTTTTAAAGAGAATCATCGGAATGATGTTTGAATTATGTATATTCAAACATACCTAAAATTTCCAGACGGTTTTGATCGAACTAATGTTTTATTGAGCCTGAAAAATCTCGAAATGAATTTTTATTCAATTTTTTCTAATATGGCATCGATGGTAACAGTGAGTTGAATAGAAAATGGTTCACGCAACGTATTGATTTCTATTATTTGAATAACGGTATACATTAACATGTGAATATTTCAGAGAGAAATATTACACGTTTTGTTTTGATTTTAAACAAACTAGTTGAATTAAGTAACAATACAGTTTTCATTTCGACATATTTTGTGTCCAATACAATTTGGAAATTTGTTTATAAGTTGCACAATTGGTGTAGTTACTTCCATTTTACATGACGATGTGAAATTTTTAACAAAACTTCTAGAACTGTTAGTGCAATATAGACAAGTTGGTGATCTGCTGCATAGTTGATTTAGACGTACTGGAAGTAGTTCTACAGTGATTTTTTCGGTAGTATTGTGAAACTTTACAAGGATAAATTGCATAATCAATTTTAATATGTTTAAAAATCTTTCTGAACATTGATAACATAAATAATAGTTCTAAAACAATTGTAGAACATCTTGAAATTTCGATAAGTTACATTTGCTACTTGGGATGGCATGTGAAAACTTGTGTGCACCCCGTTAGGAAAGGCATCAGTGGCTTATGCTTATGGCAGTTGAAAATAAATTGCTGTCTCAGTTGCAACGTCGGTGTGTTTTTTTTTACGTGTATTCTTCTATTGTATCGTGCATTCTTCTATTGTATCGTGCATTCATCTATTGTATCGAGTATACGAAATAAGTTTAATAAAAAATCCCCTTCCAAAAGTATATATCATCGTTTCATTGTTAGTTTCATACCCCCTTAGTAGTGCACAACGCCATTGGGTACATCCAGTGTTGGTGATTGCCGATAATTTGACAGAAGCTGTTCGATATTGCTCTATATTGTATACAACATTTTCAATCCGGTAGAAGATGCTACAAGAACTCGTGTCTCTCAATGCATGAACCGTGAGAGAATTTTTCTACATTTCTTCGCTCCACTTCATACTCTGAGTATTTCACAGCCCTTAAAAAAAATTACAGTCTGATAATGATCGGTGCTGTGTGGAATTTACCAAGACAGAATCGCAAGTTGACAATTATCGCAGAAAATCGAATCGATGATTCGACTTGATGATTCTCATACTAGGTTGCAATATTTCTAAGCCCTTGTGTGGAGCATTCACATACATTTTCATAGACACAACTTATACAAAGGTTGTATGCACACAGTTAGAATAAGCAGCAATAGTAAAAGGATCGCAATTATCCACTGCCCATACAGAATCGGATCGCGAAACGAGAATAAGCGACCGTTTGTTGCTTCAAATAGAATCCCCACAGCAGCGTGCTAACCTTTGATTCTCAGACAGGTTATCGAGAGAAATTCGCTCTTGCACTGGTGTCCATTATATGTTAAATAAACCATTCCGATTTTTGTTGCTGCGATGATATCCGTCTCCTTTGATGGCACTGATTGATGTGAAGAGTATCTAGAGAGCGTTCTTTGATACGATAAAAGCCATCCTTGGGTGCATCAATTTGTCATACAACCTGTTTATATTGTGGTAATTCGCGTGCAAATACGATTCAAAAGAACTAATTCTTCTGGAAGAATGGGTGAACAAAACTTCTTTGTTTAAGAACTATAATTTCAGATGATTTCAACAGAAGTAAAAGTGATTGCATTCCATAAGAAAGTGTATTAAAAACTGTAATTGCATATATTAGTGACCTCTGAAAAAGTGCATGTAAAAAAGTAACTGCAATTCACTATTAAAGAGTTTGTTGTTACCAACGAAATATAATCATTTGCTCTTGCATGGTTTTCTCAGAAACATGCAAAATTTCTGAAGAACGAATGAATGGTTCAGGAAAACTAGTTCTCTCGGTAGAACGATTTAATTCTAAGCGGTTCTTTGAAATGATCTATTTTGTCCATCTCTAGTACATATGCCTAAAATTTAGCAAACCCGTTCTACTGCTACACAACGTACATGTTAGGCAATAAACGTTGGGTACATTTTATTAAAATTTTTCCTAATGTCACCTTGAAAATGAGGGATTTAGTATGAAGAAACAAGCTTTTTACACAAAAAAAATCGTCTGGAGATCTCCCTGTATACTGTACAAATCAGCGCAGGTGACGGAAATTTAATTATCGTGAAAACATCAAACAACTCATATCAACCGTAAGCATAATAAAAGAAATTCAAATGATTTTACGTCCACACGTCCGTTTAGCAGTGGTACTAAATATATTAAGGAATAAGCCATTGTTCGGACCTTGTGTCGGTTTTCTTCTAATAACTTTTTCTACACATGTCAGATTGGTTTGCGGTTTCCGAAGATTCTTCGTTAAATTTCCGACACATACGATGCTTTTTAGAGTCCGTAGGGTGATTTCTAGACGAGTCTCCATATTAAATCTCATACAAACTTTAAACCACGTGCGAAAATATAGATCGAGCTACAAATTTGCATAGTTTCTATGAAACCCAAAAGAAACACGAAAAGTTTGGTGGAGTGCGAAAATGAACCTTTCCATTTTTTTCGCAAACAACCTTGCCTTACCCTACTCTGCACGGTTGTTACAACGACACCAAGCATTTACAAACTCCTTATTCGACTCCACAGCACAGCAGAAGCTCAACTATATGGAAATTATCACCAATATTGATAAATTTCATGTAAAAGAGAAAAGTTATTCGCCCTTATTCTGAATAACGACGTATCGTTTTTTTTTATCGTATTTCATTCGTATTCCTTATAACGCTAGCAAAATCAAAGGTACCTAGGATTCGACCGAACCATATTCGATCGAAAAACCAATACGACGTTATTCAGAAAAAGGGCGATTAATCGCGGGGGATAGGTACCACGAAAAAAAACGCGCAACTATGAAAATCCGCGTAAAAAAAATTCGCAAAACTGAAGAATTTGTTTTTTCAATGATACTAATAATAATACTTCATTAGCATTCTGAATAAACGAAAACCATCATTTAAGTAACGAAGAATATAAGCTACGAGAAGTGCTTACTGTTTTTCGTTTCCGCTATTAACTAGCGCGTCATTCTACAAAGCGACAATAAAATGTAGAAAGTCAGAATTGCTATACCTACTTCAAGCGGCTGTGATTTCGGCTGTAGCTTTTTAACGCGGTACTGCTTTGCTCGCCTACTGTAATAAAATTTTAGTTTTGATACAGCACCAGGTACAGTACGAATAACAGAAAACGTAAATGTAGGTAAACAGACAACAAACAAAACAAAAACGGTAGGCAGTTTCCATCCTTGTTCAAACCACTTTTCTTATTTTACGGATTACTCGAAATACGAACAACATATTGCGATGTAATTGCCGTCGATATCACAGAGCAATTTGTGTGAAACATATGCGTTATGGTACGGTTAAGGATATATTTTTATAACTAGTATGTTAACAGACTGTAGTTTATGGTCTCGTCAGGTTTCAATAGATCACGATATTTTGGAATCTCCAGTAATCTCGAAATAATGAATTTGAAGTTACGTTCTCGTTCTAATAAATAAGGTGCGAATATTTCTGTTTCGAAACTTACTAATAATCTCTGGGATTGAGCAAGGGCTTCAAATTTCATTTTAAATGAATCAATGCACCAAATGTTGGTAGTAAAACAGTAATCAGTAAAGTCATTCTCTTGCAATGCTAGACGGATATACTTTTGAATATTTGCTCAAAGCCTTATTGATTCCTAGTACAAGCCATCAAGAAGTATACTGAAAAGTAGTAGTAGACTGCTAAACATTACACTTACCCATTGACAATTTGCGAAAGATCATTGACGTAAGCTTCTTCAGTGGTAACTAGCTCACGTAAAGCGAACATTCGTTTCCGCAAAATGTCTTCGATGCCCTGCTCATCTGCCAAATTTTCATCGTTGTTCTCATTCTCGGAAAACTGAGGTGAAATTGCCGGTTTTGCGAGAATAGAGTTTCCAATCATGCCGGCGCTACTGCAACTTTCTCCATTACTCACTAGTGGTACTCCGACGGTCGAACATTCCAATGGACCTACTCCACCCGCACTGCTGCTATTTCCTTCACCAATACTAGTGATTGTGGAATCGTTTTCCAGATAGCGAAAACTCTGGACTTTCTCCTTAACTATTCGCTCAATCTCAGCCATATCGGCGGTTTGATTGACAACCGCCGATGGTTCTTCGAGCGACTTAAGTGATAAAGCTTTTGTAATTTTGGCACTCGTACAAGACTGATCCTCTGTCGTGGAAAGGGTGGACGATGGTGTACCGGTCAGTGCCGTGGTTGCGTCCTGGATTGGTTTCATCGGTGGAGGCAACTCGATTGTGGGCTCTTCTTCGGCTTCTAGCTCATTCTGAGAGACAGCCGTTGATGGTTCTACTTCCTCCTGTGGTTTGTCCTAGTTTCGAATATTAAAAAAAATGATTGATAATCACAATTTAGATTATGTTATGTTCTCTGTTACCTTGACTTTTTTATCTGAGTTTTTCTTGCTAATAAGCGGCTTATCTACCGGTGGTAGTTTATCAGATTTTCCGTGTGATAGTTTTCTCAATTGAGTCGGTAGCCATTTTTTCCTGCAATAGAAAAAAAATTAACGGTTTAATAGTTTGCTCTAACCAGAAGGTCCATTCGTAGAGGTTTATTCAATTATATAAAGATTTTCCATTATATATAGATTAAATATAACAATCACTTCATTTTGTAATGTAGCTTCATAAGGTAATTTGATCGTTTCTCTTCCCAGTATTCCATCAAAATAAAACATAAAACGCAGCTAAAAGTGTCTATAATCTAACACGATAAACACATATCTTATCACAATTGTCACGAAACCTCTCGCGAAAGACCTTTACCTTAAGTTCACATTCTCTGATGTCGATTGAAAAAAGGTTTACCTTCTCTTACATACAATGAAAGATTCATTGTCGTTGTGAGTCCGCCAAATACTGCAGTGACAATTTTTGTAGCAGCATAAATATTGAGCCAACCACCGCAGACTCATTATAATGTTATCGTATTTGAGTTTACATTGACATGTTTGGTGTTTGTTGTATATTCTACACCTAGATACTGATACAACGATACAAAATCCGTAAAATCATAGCAATACGGACATGGCTTAATTTTTTTTAGCAGAGATTGTACAGTAATATTGTGTGGAATCAATCGCCATTTACTAATAAGTCTCGATCTATGTTTCGAATGGTTTGAAGTCATTTACAAATAAAACTGTAACACACAGTTTTCAAATCTAGCTTGACACATTTTTCGTACAGCCGAGAATTATCTATCTAGTCACCGAGTTAGACCGAAAATTTCTATATTAATTAGCTTCTTGGAATGTCATTTTTCGTGCAATTGAAGCATATTCAAACAAGACTCGAAGTTCAACTTCCACGAAACCAAAACTCATTATTCACATTAAACAATGGCAATTCTTCAGAGCAAAACACAGTCAGTACTTATGATTCACACCACTGCAATACTATTTTCTAATCAATTGAAAAAGGCTTACTCACGAACACAACCGTGACGGTAGAGAGAAAGACGACTAGTTTTTGAGTATTTTGAGCGGGGTTTGTTTTTGCTATCATCCCTGTACACAATTTATTTGACAATTTAATAACCGGCAGGGGTGTATGTTTCAACAAAACGCCGAAATTTTGACTGCTGTGATTACGTTACACTCGTTTCATCAAGAGAACGAGAAACACTTTTTTCTGTCATTCAATTTATATTTGAACTCCGCCTTAAAGGGTTTCTTAATCTTTTTGTTGTCCTTTGAAGACTTTTGAAACATAAGGTTAAGGTCCACACCGCAATGTAATACCACACCTATATCTCACTAAAGTTATCAAGACAGACGGCGGTTGCAAATTGGAACAAAAACACTATGGGCAAGAAGAGTACAAAATTGTAAAACATGAATCATTTAGTGTGAAGAAATGATATTGAATGATAAATATTCAGCAAACACGGCTCCCGAAACGATGAGATGCACCGTTAACACTTTTCGTTTACTCTGATATGTTCACTTGACGAAAAGTTTCATAAAAGCCTATTATAATCCACCTTGTGGTGTAATGATACCATTCTTATATTACTAATATTCTAAAGTATAATACTTTTCTTGTCTATTGAAAGAAAAAAAAAAGTTTGGGCATCAACTAGGCTATAAATTTAAATAGCTTAGTACAAATTGAAATACAGTTCTCAAATCGCTTAAGCAATCTCTGAGAAAATTAAATTATTTCCAGTATTTCAAGTGCCACTAGAATCGTAATCCGGGAACCGCACAGCAAAAAATTATCAAAATTTACAAGTGACACAAATCCACATACGACACATGTGTTACATTGTAAAAGTGAGTCATTTTTGATGCTTGAATATGTCGTTCTCTGGAGAGCTAAATTTACACGATCTTTTCTATGTGTGCAGTGTAACTAAAGTCGGTCCGACCATCAACAAACAAAATCTAAAAATTGAAACAGTTTTGAGTAAAATTTTTGCATAGTCTCTCGAAAGGACGGTTTGAAAGTTTATGCAACATTACTACTCTCTAATATCGAAACCGGAAATCGGATCCCCGGATAAAATTCGGGAGTTTTGTATGGGACCACAATGTTAAGTAAGACCTATGAATAGGAAGGGATAGTAATCAGTACAGTTTCGAAGATCCCGTCTCCGAAACTACCCTAATCCTTTTCCTTAAAGACGCCCGCCTCCTAAACCAAATTTAGTATCTTCCCCTCCCAACTAAACTCTCCTCAACTACCCCATCTCTCCTCCTCTTTCTTCTTTTTCAGAATCTCGGTGAAGACTCAGCATCCACGGCCCGGACCACCCGGCCGCTGCCGCACACCCAGCCGAGAAACTACACTGCTCTGTAGGCCATCCGCGGGGGTAATAATAATAAGGCAGGACCTCCGATTTCGAAAATACATGATAATTAAGGTAAAAAATTCGATTTCAAGGATGTTTCTCTTGAATCATCAGGTAAGAGCTGCAATTTATTCGAAAATTGTTCATTAGCTTGACAGTTGACAAAAAAATCAATTTCCAGTTCCGGAAATATTTTTTCAGAAAATAGTGAGACCGATTTTCACAAACCTAACTTCAAAGTTCTTATAGTACTTGAAATTAGCGTATAATTTCATCCGGAACGGACTTCCTGTTCATGGAATTATAGGGTGATGAATGTAAAAAATTTCAGACCGTCATTCAAAGTATAAATATTCATAAAAATTCTTCCACAGTGCTTAGTTTCTGGCTGGACTTTGTCGACTACCGGTTCCGGAAGTACCAAATATTCCCGAACGGAGCTCACTCCGATATCTCAGAGATTTCTGTGCCGATTTTCATCAATAGAGATTCAAATGAAATGTATTATGATCCCATACAAAAATCCTGAGTTTGGTTTTGAAATTATGAACTGTCAAACCGTCATTTAGAAAAAAAGAAAAAAAAAACGCAAATCTAATTTACGAATCGTTATAGTATAGTTATAGGAGAGGCACTGGCTAGAGCTGGATGATTTCTAAGATTTGAAAGAAAGACATTCTACCGCAAGAGTATATGGAAAGAGTGGTATGTTCCATCTACAAAAAGGGTGATTAACCTAGGACCCGCACTACTACGGATCACATACGACAATTACTCTAGAAGTGTCGTGAATACAACGTATCCACGCATCATCAGTTCATTGACTTCAAAGAGGCATACGACACAATCGATTGAGAACAGCTATGGCAGATAATGCACGAAAACGGTTCTCCGGATAAACTAACACGATTGGTCCAAGCAACGATGGATAGTGCGATGTGCTACGTCCGAGTATCTAGGACGCCTTCGAACCTGCTGTAGTCCTAGTGTAGGTGATGGACTCTCTTGTCTCTTGTTCAATATTACTCTGGAAGGTGTGATTCGAAGAGCGAGGATCGACACGAGTGGCATGATCTTCCCAAAGTTCGTATAGCTTTTCGGCATCGCTCATGATGTTGATATTAAGAAACGTAACCTTGAGAAAATGACTAAGGAATTGGAAGCGATGTTAGTCCAACACTTGTTGTTACTAGTGTGATGGTAGCATAAATTTCAGTAATGGTAGAATTCGCGTGTTCTGGTTTCAAGATGCTCGGATGCACCACTAAACTTATTGGCTTCCCGAGTTCTTATTCGTGAAAACTAAAGGAAAATTTCAAATACTATCGCGTAACGAATAAAAACTTCCCTATTTTTTCTAAATGGAATTACCTGTTACAAAATAAACGATTGAATAGGATTTAGACAATATAGTTGATTCATTGTAGTGAATTATTTTCGCTTTATTATTTTAAATATTTATTAAAATTTTTAATTAGTTATATTGGTTGATCTGGGCAACCGACTACCGAGAAAAAAATATTAATTTATCAAACAAACAAGTATTTTTTTACTATTTATTCAATCTACCGATATATGTTATCTCTGTTATTAACTTTGTAATATTAACGGATTTGCACAATAGTTGATTTTTATCATTCAATTTATAATGTTAAAGGACAAGCGATTACATCGAAGAAAAAAACTTTTCTCAGAAGCCGGAAATTGAATGAAGAGATAATTTAGTAAAATAGAGTAATCAGATGTGAAACGTTGAAAATATCTGATAACTGAAAGGAAAAAGAAACTCCTGTAATGATCGCCTTTTACGGCATGGAAGCAGGAACCCAGTGAATCTATTGTTGGCTCATTGTTTTCCGCCGGATTCCACACGACATCTAGGCTGGTACTGTCCGGAGGAAGATAATAGGTACTATCAATCTACTAGTGGACTCCAGCCCCTATAAAGACTCAAATTAAAGGACTGCCATTAAATTTCATTCGAGTGCGACTTCCGGTTCCGGAAGTACATGTGTGGTAAAAATTCAAACCATCATTTAGAGCAATACTGCAAAAACGAAAAAAAAACTCTTTTAAATTTGACTCAGCACCGTTTACAAAATGAATATCCAAAAACTTTCTGGTTTTTATTCACGATTCAATAAAAACAGGTTAAGACTTCATTAGCAATTCATGAATATATGAGCTTATGAGAAAGGCTGCATTACATCATTAGGGTAATTAAAACATGTGTTTGTCTTTCTTATATCGAAAGGTTATATAATCACTGTAAAAACCGACTTTTGAACTAAGGCTTGTTATATACCATTCGACTCAGTTCATCGAGTAACCAAAACGTATGTGTATATGTTTTTTTTGCACTAGCTTATCTCGTAGATTGCTGGTCCGATTTGCACAAACTTTAATTTAAATGAATTACTCCCATACAAAATTCCTGAATTTTAACCATATTCAACTTTTATTTCCGTAATTTTAGGGAAAAATTAGCAATAATATTGAAAAATATGCACTAACTTATCTCGAAGATGGTTGAAACGATTCTCGCTAACCTATGTAAAAATAGAAACCTGTTATAATCCACCTAGTGGTGTAATGAAGCCTTTCTCATATCAACCAAACTACCATATGTAATACTGTGGTAGTGTTCAAAATAATTTTCTTCGCATAATAATTGGTTTATTTGGCGGTCTACTTATAATAACTGTAGCAGTTTTCAGGCCAGTTTAGAAATTTTGTTGCGTTTTTTACTTTGCCCCATAAGGTGATGGTATAAAATTTTTAGCCCGCTCTGCCCTACAATTCCGGAACCATAAGTCGGATCCGGATGTTTTCTATAAAGAAAGGTAAAAAGGTTAAATTATGGTCCCACACAAAACTTCAGAATTTCATTCGGATCCTACTTCCTGTTTCGGAATTACAGGATGAAGAGTGTTGAACATTTTAAACAGTTACATAGAGTCGTGATGCAAAACGCGGAAAAAATATTCAAAACTGGGATAAAATCAACTAAAATCGATAGGTCCTACTACTCGACGGCTAAAAGAATCAATTTCGACTATACCGTTCTATAGTGGTCACGAAATCTGAAATGAACACACTCACTTTTTCTCAGCGATGGCTTAACTAAATTTCGCTACTTAAGTTCAAATGGAAGATCTTATGATCTAATGCGGAATTCCCGATTTTATCGGAATCTGACTTTCGGTTTAGGAAATACAGAGTGACGAGTTTTAAAAATTTTATACCGTTACCTAAAGCGGGGGAACAAAAACGTGAGAAAAATTCAAAGTTATTCAAATCTCTAACTATTGACAGCAGACGGCCAAACAAACCGATTCCGGCTGTACTAGTTACCGGTTTCCGAGTCCAGAAGCGCCAGATACCAATAATAATCATATACACTGAAGTCTTTTTTTATGCGAGTTTACGTACCGCATAAAAAACCGCATAACTCTGAAACTTCGCATAAAAAACCGCATAACTTTGAAACTTCGCATAAAAAACCGCATAACTCTGAAAATTCGCATAAAAAACCGCATTACTCTGAAACTTCGCATAAAAAAAACGCATAACTCTGAAAATTCGCATAAAAAAGACCGCATAAAAAAAAGATCTTAGTGTACTCCAAAATGGAACTCCTGATTTTTCTTAGAGATAGCTTGACCGATCATCAGAAACTTAGATTCAAATGTCTTATAGCCTCATACTTAATCCCTAAATTTTGTTCTGATCCGACTTCCAGTTTCGGAATTACAGAGTCATGAATGCTTAAAATTTCAAGACGTCGAGGATCTCATTCACTTTTTTCCGGGGTGAATTAATCGATCCTCAAAAGCTTAGTGAAAGGTATTATCGCCTGACAGGCTTCAATTGAATGTTATCCAGATCCGATTTCTGGCTCCGGAACTACAGGAAGTTTTGTAGGTTTGTAGATTATGCTAGTTTACGCCCGAACAAAGTTTCCTGTTTATATTCAAAGGACAGTTTTTCTAAGAGTAACATTCATGATAGCATTAGTAGCATTAGTAATATGCGAAAGACATCATTGCAACTGGGTGGATTGAAGCATGTTTTTGTCGAACAATCATCATCTTGGAAACAGACCTCGTACTTCCTGGGTGTATGAGATCAAAAAAGAAGCACGTGAGACCGGAATACCGATAAACGAAGAGCGGTGGCTTATGACCGTGTGACTCGGAAATATATGTTTAGTTCGACCATATTCAAATTTCACCTATTGAATCATCATAACAAATTAGATAAATCTGCACATTTTCATGAACTCGCATGCAAGATACTCATTTCTGATTGCAATCACTTGCTAATTGTGTACTCAAAATATAAAAAGAGATTTACATTTGATAATTGGTCAAGTCGAGACAGAAGAAAAATCACAACGTATCAAATATATACCGGATGTCAATCGACTTTATTATACAAGGGGAACTCCACGCTCATCAGTGCTTCACCCACACTGCGGTCTACAGACTACTGAAAGACATACATTATTCATAAACGTTTGATGCACTGATAAATAGATTCACCTAAGTGAATTTTAGAGGCGGTGGAATTTTACCTGAACTTTACATTTCCGAAGCAAATCGTCTCATCATTATTATGACAAAATAGTGTCAATTTTACAGCCGTTGAACAGGTTCCTAGTGTTCCCATCATTTATAATCTTTTGGCAGCAGAAAACACTTTAAATCAATTATTTACAATCTCTTTGCTACTGGACACAATTACACATAATCCGCGACTTAAAAACGACTTCATTGCACGGTGATTAACAAATACTACTCAATGTTTACTGTTGATGCCCAAAATCACAAATAATTCTTTTATGGTAATACTTAAATCCAGTTGCTTGCCATGAGAGTTCAGGTAACTAATTCCGTGACAAGTACAGGAGAATCAAACGAGTGGCGCATCAGTTTGGTTCAGACGTGAAGGAGTGCGGGTGCCGACTGAATGCGCAGCTAACTGATCTCCATTTCTGAAGCACAAACTCTACAGATCGTTGTATGGAGGTGCTATTACAGGCCGACCTTACAAAAAACCACTTCGTGACTAGATGTTCCGAATGACTGCTACGTTTGAACTCTATATTCAGTTAACTTGTGTTTAAAAACGGTTCAATTCGATACTTATTAGCTAATAGTTGTGTTTGTTCGAATGTTTAACTGGGATAGGCAAGATAAAATATGTAGTTGTTTGAGGTAGAAATTGTTGAACCGCCCTAGCGCTGCTTATACTTTCATCGTTCACGTATGCGAAGAATTATCTCATCACGGCAGCGTCTAATAAGCTGTATCGTATTGTATCTAAATCTATGCATATAGGGTAACTGTGCTCATGCCTATCTCAGTTCCACCATTCATCTAATCCATTAAAAGCTATTATTTAGAATAGGAATTTGGTGCGCTTGATTCCATTTTTCGCTTTGCTGTCGCACAAAGCAAATCTATTAAATAAACCTGTTCATTGTAGGCATTCAATAAAATAGTGTTGGGTCAACTTTTGAGATGAATATAGGTACAATTACTCTGTTTGTATTAACAACAATCAATCGACGATTTCTACTCTAGCGAGTTGAAATGTTGTGGTGTCCACCTCTATCAATTATACACCTGCATACGGCCTACATAAACCATGCAGCAGCTTTGCGGTTTCCCAAGACAATGAATGTTTTTGATTCGAGCGCCGCATCAGTGTAGAAGCTATCTCAGAAGGAGATCGATTGCAACTGGTATGTGTTTTATCATGCGGTGGACCACACTGGATATTGTTGAAATTGTTTCAATAAAGTGATACTTCAAAGGGGCATCTTATCCGTTCTAGCAGAAGAATTTAAGATCGATACAAAATAGAGTGATAGGGTGACGGTACCCTCATTCACCTCAGCTCCAGTCGTCATCTCATGTACTTGAACCATAACTTAGAGTGAGAGCTGCATTCGCTTCGAGTTTTGCGTTGCTACAATAGAAGTATTGTATAATTGTCGAACTATTTTATGCGGTTTTGCTCCTTTGAGCCGAAAAAATGATATTGTATCCGGTCCTATCACAATTCATTGGTTGAAAGTCGAGTAAACCGCAAAATAACATGAGAACTACTTCTACTATACTTCCTACATGTCCGTACATTTCTCATATTACTCATGCCGTCATAAATTCCACAGTAATTTCTTTGAAAACAAACTGTTGAATAGAAATAGGAAACTTTTTTCGGGCGTAAACTAGCAATATCTACAAATCAAAACACGCTGCAGTTCCGAAAACGGAAGTAGTCTCCGCAACGAATTCAGGAATTCCGTATGAAATCGTAAGACTTTTCATTTGAATTTAAGTTTGTAAAATTGCAGTTTTTCCGAAACCGGATTCTGAAGATCGATATAGTCGAAGCTGGTTCGTATTGTCAGCAATAAATATAACTTACGAAATGGAATAGTTTAGAGTTTAATTAAAAAAAAACATTTCCTCTTTTGCTTCGTCGCTGTATCAGGAATCAGAACCAATTAGCTCAAGTGACACGTTCCCCTAGTAATTTGAAGATTTATTCCTTTCCATGGCTTCTCATCATTTTCCTGATGGAAAGTGAAGGATAAAAGGGACATGGAAGGGAAATGTGTAGTGGGTGAGGTGGAAAACAGGACAAAACAAAAAGAAATACGTCGTTCTACATCCACGAAAGAATATTGAACGACCTGCAGGTGCCAAAATACGTATTTGAGAAAACCTTCAACCCCCGAGAGGATTTCGAGATTTTACAAAAGCGACACCATTCAGCTTTCCTGAAAGAATGCAGAACGATTCGCAGTATGTACGAATAGAAGTAAATTCGTCACCACTGTGACAGTAGTGTGTATGTTTGGATGCAGCCCTAGAACGAATCTTGTGCTTCATCCAACTAGTTGACAGTGATAAACTAGATCTTTCATTCGTGGTACCAACTCTAGTCAACTTGTCCGAGATAGTTGATGACTAACAATTTCCAGCATCCGAATTTTCAACGGCGGGTGAAATCCCAACTGTATCATCCATCTTATGAGGTCCTGCCTCGTAGGATGAAGATGCAATAGTTACATCATCCTGCATTTGAATCTCGGATACTTGAGTGAACTACGTAGGCATCTCAACAAGTCGTACAAAAAATTTTTTGCTCTGCTGAACTAACAGGGTACAAGAGAGACAAGAAAGGTTATGTAGGATTTCACACTTCGCTTAGCAGCGTGATGAACTAATACCATAAACAACTAAGTATTTATGAGAGCAAATAAATAGAAATGAATTTATTATTGATGGCTTTAGCTCCACTGGAATTCATACAAGGATATAAATCCATTGCCGGTACCATGAATAAGAAATCATGAAAATCATGGAACATTACTTCTCATGATACCATTTCTATTACTGATGATTTTGTGAGCAAATCCCAGAAAATTTGTCATAATTTAAATCATTTTGCTCCAATATCATTGATAATAGGTATGATCTCATGAGACGACTTATATATACAGTGTATATTGTTTCAGGAGTGTAAAATCGATTTCCTACAACTTCTTTTTGGACACCATTTTAGTACAATTTACATTTTTCGAGTTACCCCGATTTGAAGGAAGTGCATGCAAAAAAAAAACGTCCCGGGTTGGCGGTTCAATGCATAGGGCGCTGGTCTTACAAACCAGTTGTCGTATGTTCGAGCCCCGAGCTGGAACGATTCGTAGTGTCAGTAGAATCGTAGCACTAGCCATGCAATGGTTCTGTACACTCTGAATCGGCTGCGAAGTCTGTTGCAACAGAAGGTCAAATTCCACTACAGGAATGTAATACCAAGGCTTTGCTTTGCATACAAGGTACTCTCCCAAATCCTTTGCCGTCGTCTATCACCAATAGCTAAGGAATTCGTAGGGCTGTACCAAGCGGGATTTACTGGAGCCCGCGCCACTACGGATCACATATTCGCGATAAGACAAGTGTTCCAGAATTGTCGTGAATACAACGTACCCACGCATCACCTATTCATTGACTTCAAAGCGGCATACGACACAATCGATCGAGAACAGCTATGGCAGATCATGCACGAATACGGTTTCCCGGATAAACTGACGCGATTGGTCAAAGCAACGATGGATAGAGTGATGTGCTACGTCCGAGTATCTGGGACGCTCTCGAGTCCCTTCGAATCTCGGAGAGGGTTACGGCAAGGTGATGGGCTGTCTTGTATCTTGTTCAATATTGCCTTGGAAGGTGTGATTCGAAGAGCGAGGATCGACACGAGTGGCACGATCTTTCAAAAGTCCGTACAACTTTTTGGCTTCGCTGACGATATTGATATCGTAACACGTAACCTTGAGAAGATGATGGAAACCTACATCGGACAGCCCAGTGAAAATGGTTCTTGAATCTAATCCGACTGGTACAAGAAAAAGAGGAGCGCAGCGAGCAAGGTGGATCGATCAAGTGGAGGGTGATTTTAGAAGCGTCCTTGCCTTAAGTGGCTGGCAACGAGCAGCCATGGACCGAGTTATGTGGAGACGTATTCTTGATACAGCAAAGGACACTCCAGGCCTATAGCTGTTAGGTAAATCTTTAAAAATCAGTCTTGAGTCGAATTGGTCTCTGCATCCATGCAAAATAAATGTTTTGTCATACTGAAAACGTTTCCAAAGTTTCATCCCAACCGAAGGATGTGAATTCTGATGACTTGCAAATCATTTCTGGAATTGCACCCCGTTACAACGGTACCTTATTTTTGGAAATCGCAGTAAATTTATCCGACTTGCACGTATTACTTTACAAAAACTGAAACTCACTCAGCAGTGCCGAAAAACGAACAAACGTGCTCCTGTACAAACGACAACACAAAAACACCTGAAATCACATCGATACAAGGGTGACCTAATACTCCATCAAAACCGCTATAGATATCGCCACTGCGTTTAAAAAAGTCTTTGCTGAAAAGCTACTCGACCCACCTGCACCTTCCACCAACCAGCCCCGATCTCCATAGAAGAGGAATTTTGTATGCGGTTAAGAAGACCTTCCATTTGAATCTAAGTTTGTGAAAAACGATTCGGCCATCTCCGAGAAAAGTGAGTACACAAAAATGTTACACACATACACACACAGAGAATTTTTGCGTATTCGACGAACTGAGTCGAATGGTACATGACGCTTAACTCTGGTTTTCACAGTGATAGCCTAACTTTTCTGTATGAGAAAGGCGAAACACAAACTAAGAATTCTAAGTAATAATATAAGCTTCCTGAACTGCTTCAATCACAACGCTTATACCTATGTGTGTACCATATGCCCAATACTCAATATGAAATGCATTTGTTTTGGTTATGATGAAGAACGAATGACTCAAAATCAATTAGGTTTCTCATGAACTGTATTGTTCATTTTCGGTAAACAAATTTTGTCGAACGTCCATACGTAAAATTAAAATTAGACTACGACGAAATGTGAGGATTAATTTTGAAATTTGTAACATCATCTTTTGCTCATGGGTATTCACACTCAACAGTGTGTCATATATTTATTTGTTTCGACAAAACACATATTGTTCTAAATGAGAATGAATAATGCGAAACATTACAAATATATTTGCCCACACTTTGCAGCACTAGTAAAGCATGTCCGTTCACATTTCATACCTCGGCTGTCACAGGTACCAAGTCAATTGATTATAGTAGCTGCACATTCCAATCGTTCCATACAAAAAATGTAAATAGAAAACATTCGCTCATGAGTGTACGAAACAGCTGCTGGTTAGGCGCGATGTTTGGAGATCGGAATTATAAATATTTTGACGTGGATCTCTTGGTAGCAATTACGTGACATCGAACATCAAATATATACATATATTAGTTGTACCGTGTAGCCAGCGTAAAGCCAGCTGATCAAATACCACACATGACCGAATAAAATTCTCATTTAAAGTTTGAAGGGTTGTATATTGTGTATAGGTATTTGTACCTCTGATTCACAATTTACCAAGCATGGCCCTTCTTTGCGAATATATCTTCAGGAAAAAAATAATATTTTTGACAGAAAATATAAAAAGTTTGCGTAGCCAATATTCATAATTAAATTCAATATGCTTAGTTATCAAACGTAGTTAACAAACCTAACATTGGAAAAAATATATACAGCCAGCCTTTAATGTTCCTACAGTTGAGTATCAATCAACCAACAAAGGTGCAATTAATCACCTCTAAGTGAACTGACAATTCGAATTATACAGAAGCTGAAATCAACCGATTTGGTTAGGATGAAGGGAGCGACAAATACATTTCATGTTCGTTAAAGCCATCTAATTAGAGTATTGGACATGTTGCCTTGTAGCTAGGTTGATTGGTGATCCAAAAAAGGTAACGATTATGGCACGGATCGTTGGATTGTAGATTTTAAATTAATCAGAAAATAGCGCACAGTCGTCTCTATTACTGCTACTTTCATCAGTTGCATCATTCTATTTGAAATTAAATCAATGTTTCACGTGCTTGATACGAATACATACGGGTGACTTCTAATCAGTGACGTTCGAATAATTAGCAGTAATTAAAGTCAGTCGGTGTTGAACAGTCGTTCGCACCGCACGCGTATAGCTCTTGGCTCCTGGAATTTTTTTTCTGGCTACCTAGAGTTTCATTGATTCAAGGCTTCAGTCTTTTTCAAGGCTACCTGAATCACTAACTAAGTGACTAAGTGATACAAAGAGTGATATTAGAGTGACTAAGTGATACAAAGAGTGATATTAGAGTGACTAAGAAATTAATCAGCCTTTTTTAAGGCTAGCTAGGAGTCTAATCGAAGACTAATTTAGCCTAGTTAATTTAATTTAAAATTTCATTAATTTCAAAAATGCCTGCGTCCAACCGGAAAGGCAACAAGCCTAAGGCTAAAAATAATTCAATACGGAATAAATCACAATCCGTTATTCAACATTTTTCTAATAACATTCATGATCTTATAGAATCTGAATGTAAAAATAAAAGACAACGGACGGATTTCCCTTCCGTTGATCCTATGCCGTCTAACAATATTTACGAGATTCTTCCTGAATCCGATTGTAGCGACATAGAAGAAAATTCTTCAAAAATTCCCAAAATGGACGCTTGTCGTTCTGGGAAGAAACATCAATCTATGCCACCAGTGACGGTGATGATTTCCGACTTCAAAGCATTCCGTACTGAGCTTTCTACTTTTCTCCCGGAAGTAAAAGTCTCATTTCAAATCGGACGAAGAGGAGAATGTCGAGTCTTGGTGGATGGATTGGAAGATTACGAAAGTCTTATTCGATATTTGTCCGAAAAACTTCATAAATTTTATTCATATGATATAAAATCAGACAGACCTTTCAAGGCTGTCTTGAAAGGATTATCAAATGATCAAAGTATTGATGAAATTAAAAATGAACTAAAAGAATTGCTTGGTTTTGCCCCTTCCCAAGTAATACTTATGAAAAAAAGAGCGAATGGTACTTCTAAACCACGCTCTGGAATTTCCCATGAACTTTACCTAATACACTTCAATCGAAGTGATGTAAACAATTTGAAAACTTTAGAAAAAGTACGTTTCATTTCCCACATTAAAATTTATTGGGAACATTATAAACGGCATAATCGTATTGCAAACTTAACGCAATGTCGTCGTTGCCAAGGCTTCGGTCATGGAACCAAAAATTGTCATATGGATATACGGTGTTTGAATTGTGGTAAATCGCATTCGAAAGACGCTTGTCCAATGAATGAAACCACTGATAAATTTTCATGTTCAAATTGCAATGGAAATCATAAATCCAATTATTTGAAATGTCCTGTCAGGGAAAAAATTTTAAACGCTCGTTCGCTTAGACAACAAGTCAAATCAACGACCTTAAATTTACAGAACATACCTGAAAATTCTTCTAAGGCACCTGCCAATTCGTCTTCTAACGAAAACAATTTATTGACAGGTAGATCGACCTCGTCATCATCTTCTTCTAATGTCAGTTATGCTGGTATATTAGGTAGAAATCTATCTCCTATTTCTTCTAATGTAAATAATCAAAACACAGGACCGCCTTGCAGTTCTTCTTCTAACGAAAACAATTTATTAATAGGTAGACCGGCCAAATCATCTTCTTCTAATGGCAGTCTACCTACAAATATTCCTTCAATGCCATTCGCTTCTTTAAATGAAGTCGATTTAGGCGATATAACTGAAAATAAAATGATCTACCTACAAGATCAACTTTTTCAAATGATCATCCAAATGAATTCGACTTCATCACTTTTTGAAGCATTTCAAATCGGATGGAAATTTGCAAATAATATTATAATGAATTTAAAATTTAACAGTGATGTTAAATAATTATTTGAATATTTTAAATTGGAATGCTCGATCTTTGAAATCGAGTGAAGATGAATTTTATAATTTTCTCAAAGTTCACAAAATTCATATTGCCATTGTGACAGAAACTTTTCTTAAACCAAATGTAAAATTGAAAAGTAATCCACATTATGTGGTTCATCGATTTGACAGGTTTACTGGAATTGGTGGTGGAGTTGCCATTTTTGTCCAACGGCAAATTAAACATCGAATTTTACCTTCTTTCAATACTAAAGTTATTGAAAGCTTGGGAATCGAAGTTGAAACCATTCATGGAATTTATTTCATCGCTGGAGCATATTTGCCATTCCAATGCACCGGCGAACAATTAAATTTCTTTAAAGGCGATTTGCAAAAACTTACAAGATATCGATCGAAATTTTTCGTAATAGGGGACTTAAATGCTAAGCATGTCCAGTGGAATTGTAGGCAAAATAACAGTAATGGTAAAATACTTCATAATCAACTCTCAGCTGGTTACTTTACAGTTCTTCATCCCAGTAATCCTACTTGTTTCTCTTCCGTGAAAAACCCGTCTACAATTGATCTGGTTCTAACAGATCAAAGTCACATTTGTAGTGAACCGATTACTCATGCTGATTTTGACTCAGATCATCTTCCTGTAACATTCAGACTTTCCAACGAAGCTATAATTAATCCAATTAGTTCTATTTTCAACTATCATAGAGCAAATTGGTTGGATTACAGATCTCACATTGAAAATCATGTGGATCATGAAACTATTTTAGAAAATTCTGCGGATATCGACACAGCAATTGATAATTTGAATCATTATATTATCGAAGCTAGAAATCTTTCAGTTCCCAAAGCTCAAACTAAATTAAATTCTCCTATCATCGATGACAATCTTCAACTGCTCATTCGGTTGAAGAATGTTCGTCGACGACAATATCAACGTTCTCGTGATCCTGCTATGAAAAACATAGTTAAGGATTTACAAAAAGAAATTAAACATAGATTTACTCTTTTGCGAAATGAAAATTTCGCTAAAGAAGTTGAACAAATTAAACCATATTCTAAACCTTTCTGGAAACTTTCTAAGGTTCTTAAGAAACCTCAGAAACCTATTCCTGCTCTCAAGGAAGGAAATCAAATACTTCTTACAAATGGCGAAAAAGCTCAAAAACTTGCTCAGCAGTTCGAGAGTGTCCACAATTTTAATTTGAACGTTGTGAGTCCTATTGAAAATGAAGTCTCACTGAAATATGATCATATTTCAACCCAAGTGTTATCACACGATGACATTATTGAGACGAATTTTGATGAAATTAAATCAATTATTAGAAAACTTAAAAACATGAAGGCTCCTGGTAATGATGGAATTTTTAATATTCTTATTAAAAATCTTCCCGATGTTGCCTTGAGACTCCTGGTTAAAATTTTCAACAAGTGTTTTTCATTAGCTTACTTCCCAAAAAGATGGAAAAACGCTAAAGTAATTCCTATCCTAAAACCTGATAAAAACCCAGCAGAAACATCAAGTTATCGCCCAATTAGCTTACTTTCTTCTATCAGTAAACTTTTTGAAAAAATTATCTTGTTAAGAATGATGACTCATATAAATGAGAATTCAATTTTTTTACCAGAGCAGTTTGGATTTCGTCATGAACATTCAACTACTCATCAACTTGTCAGAGTAACGAACATGATAAAATCAAATAAATCTTCTGGGTTATCCACTGGAGTTGCTCTTCTAGACATAGAAAAAGCATTCGACAGTGTTTGGCACAAAGGTTTAATAGCAAAAATGTCTGATTTCCAGTTTCCTATTTATTTGATCAAAATGATTCAAAATTATTTAACTGATCGTACTCTTCAGGTTAGCTATCAGAATTGTAAATCTGAATTGCTACCCGTACGAGCCGGTGTTCCGCAGGGTTCGAGTGTAGCTCCAATCTTGTATAATATTTTCACTTCTGATCTTCCAAATCTACCCGTTGGTTGTCAGAAATCGCTATTCTGTGACGACACAAGTCTGTTAGCCACAGGTAGAACTCTAAGAGTGATCTGCAGTCGCCTACAAAGAAGTTTAAATATTTTCAGTGATTATCTGTCAAAATGGAAAATTAAACCAAATGCAGCAAAAACGCAATTAATTATCTTTCCTCACAAGCCAAGAGCTTCTTTTCTTAAACCAAACAATAATCACATTCTCAAATTGAATGGCTTGGAATTGACATGGTCTGATCAAGCTAAATACTTAGGTTTAACGTATGACAAAAAACTCACTTTCAAGGATCACATTGAAGGAATCCAGGCAAAGTGTAATAAATATATTAAATGTTTATATCCTCTTATAAACAGAAATTCTAAGCTCTGTCTTAAAAACAAATTGTTAATTTATAAACAAATTTTCAGACCAGCCATGCTTTATGCGGTACCAATTTGGTCAAGCTGTTGTTCCACCAGGAAGAAAACGCTTCAAAGGATTCAGAATAAAATTCTGAAAATGATTCTGAAGCGTCCTCCCTGGTTTAGTACAAATGAGTTACACAGACTCACAAATATAGAACCATTAGATGTAATGTCACATAATATTATAAGCAAATTCCGACAAAAATCGATGCAATCTTCAATTGAATCGATTCGCTCTCTGTATTAGTTAGTAAGTTAGTATATAAGTTCCTTTTCCCCATTACACAATACAAGTAGGTTTAGAATTTTCCCTACACAAAAATCTCAGAATTGTGGAAGCAAATGATGTCTTCATGGTAATAACCAAATCATATATATATATATATATATATATATATATATATATATATATATATATATATATATATATATATATATATATATATATATATATATATATATATATATATAACAGGGCTGAAAAGTCACCACTTGTGGCTGAACACCCAATTTAAATCTTAATAATTTAATTTTAACTCATATTCCAATAAATAGTTATTTAAAAAAAAAAAAAAAAAAAAAAAAAAAAAAAAAAAAAAAAAAAAAAAGCAGTAATTAAAGTACTATGTTATACGATCAGTAGTAGTTCTAATGAATAGTACATATATGTAAAATATCTTATTTTAGCGGAAGGGTTCTTAAAGATAACTGAACCGTATTTCATTTATTTTAAGCCTCAAAGTTCACGTAGATATTTTTGATTAGACAACTTTTCTTTGTTCACTTAGTGGTTTTAGTCATGATTTTCCCTTATTAATTTTATCCTTATATGTAATACAGAGGTATTCTCCAAAATGCTTTTGTTTGACTCAGGAAAAAAAACAATACAACTTGTTTTGGGAAACAACTAACATATCCTACGAATTGAAACAGATTAAAGCCAATTTTTGGGATTTTTGCATCGCCGCTCTAAACGACGGTTTGAAATTCTAAACACTCATCATCTTGTAAATCCGGAACCGAAATACGGATCCGGATAAAATTCTAAGGTTTTGTATGAGATCATAAGACCTTCCATTCGAATTTTAGGTAACAAAATTGAAATCATGAAAAATCATATTAAACATTTTTCATCCTGTAATTCCGGAACCGGAAGTCGGATCCAAATGATATGCAGAGATTTATTATGGGGACAATGAAAAGGATTTGGAATCTCAAGAAAACTCGATTTCTAACCGGAGCCATGGAGACTGACTCTAGTGTTGTACACTATTCGACTCACCTCAACGTGATCAGGAAATGTTTGCGTGTTATGCACGCTTTTCAAAGATTTTTCTATCCGATAAACCTTCTAGTAGATGGTAGAATCTCAATAGTTTGAAAGCTACTATTTGATCGAGTTCGGAGATAAAAAATCTGTCACGTCTGGTTCCGGAGATATAATGGTATAAGCAACGTAATCGACGATAAGAACATTTTTTTCAACACTCAATTTTCAGGGAGATGGCTTAACCGATTATTTGATTTAGTTCACAATGCTCATGTAGAACATATTTGAATGACCGAAGAAAGATCACATCACTATGTGTATCACTAAATTAAGAAGAGGTTTTAAACCTTATGCGAATTATATGATAACAAGAATGAAATAAAATGAATAGATTTGAAAATCATGCAACCAATCATTTTAACTTCTCATGAAAGTATGAGCTAAATTAATCATGGTACTTTGATACCAGTGATGGATTGCTTAAAAGATTAATGGTGAGGCAAAAAGACATTGAACAGCAAAAACTTCTGAAAATGTTTACTTGATCCTGAAGCATATTCATGTAATAATTGTGTTGTTTTACCCACCGGCTGACAGAGAATTGACAACATAAAGATAATGAACCGAAAATTGACATCATAAGAGACTAAGCACGGCTACGATTTTCACATGGCAAACAATGTTACATTTTGCTTGAATGTATTTTTACATTCTGTCTGTGAATTTGGAACACCATCTACCGAAAATCAGGAAGAAAATTTCGTCCAACCACTTTTATTAATTTGTTTCATAGATAGAAAAACACAAGCTGTATTGATTTACCTAAATATTTAAAATAAAATTTGGCAAACGATGTTTTGAAAACATAAAAGAAAAAATCAATCCGCGGTATTTGCAAGAATTCGACATAGGAGTTTCTATTTAAGAGGTTTGATTCACACGATTCACACAATATCCCGCGGACCTACACGAACCGAAGGATGCGGCCAACATTATCTGGAATACTCTCATGTTATATTCTATCCAGCGGCCACTGTCGACCGCCAACTGAAGGTTGGATCAGCCAAGGTCGACCTTTGCGACACCAATACTACACTATCTAACGATACTATCCTAATTTTAAGTTAGTCATAAATTAAAATTAGTAAATGCCCCTGGCATCTAAGAGCTTACGCAGTGTGCCTTAAAAATTATATTACTGAATAAAAAAAATCTGAAACACAAAACCAAAACTGGAGCAATGAACGCAAGTAAACACGTTATTTTGAGTTATGTTATGTCGGAATTTACATGTACATAACACATGGATCAATAAGTCCCGAGTTTAACAATGGAAACAACATTTTTTTTGCAATTTTTTTTTTTTAACTAACAACATAATCACTTTTTAGGGTGATACAATGGTTCCAACGTTTTTCCAATTTTTCAATACCATGTTTATAAAAAAATTTATCTTTCGCTTCAAAATAAGCTTCAGTTTCAGCGATGACCTCCTCATTTGAGCCAAATCGTTTTCCCTGGAGCATTTTTTTAAGATCAGCAAAGAGCCAGTAGTCACTGGGGGCTAAATCTGGCGAGTATGGGGGGTGGTGAAGCAGATCAAAGCCCAATTAGTTCAATTTCGCCATTGTTTTCATCGACTTGTGGCAGGGTGCATTGCAGCAATCGCGGCTCCCACTTGGAAAAAACCTTTTTCATGCTCAATTTTTCATGAAGGATAGTAAATACACTTCCATATGATATCTGTGTCGTCTCAGTAATCTCACGGAGCTTCACTTTACGATCTTTCATTATAATTTTTGTCACTTCACTCACATTTTCCGGTGTAACGGCTTCCACAGGTCTACCCGAGCGTTCCGCGTCATTTGTGTCGGTACGACCACGTTTAAACTCGGCGAACCACCGACAAATCGTTGCTTTTGATGGACAAGAGTCCGGATAACATTTTTCAATCCATTGTTTCGCTTGCACGGTGTTTTTACCCATTAAAAAACAATGTTTTATCAAAACACGAAACTCGGTTTTTTCCATTTTTTAAACAAACTACAAAACGACTTTACTCCAACCTCGATAACTCAGCTGTTTCTGGTCGGATCGACTTAAAATTTTGACCCGTTTCCAGCAAAGGTTAGTACTTTAGAAAGACGTGGTTACTGGTTTACTACGAGCGCCATCTCTGCTTTAGTCTCGGGACTTATTGATCCATGTGTTATGAACATACACACTGCACTTGTATTCTTTTTATGTTCTGCATGCTGTGTGACACCATATCGCAAACAACATTCACAGCTGTTCACATACAACGAACCATCTGAGCAATATGACAAAATCGACCCTCTGATTTTTGACAATCGATTTGTTCTACGAGCGATTATAAAACTTCAAATATGATTAACTGAAGAGTAAAGACTAGAACTAAAATCTAGTGGTTGTATAAAACTGTTATTCTTATACGTGCTGAACGTTGAAAACAATTTAACCCAATATATATAACTCGTGAAGCATATTATCATTATATTACTGCCAATGAAAATTTGAGTTTGAAGCCATCGATAAGCTCATGTATATAAAAATAAGTTTAAATTCATGTAGATAGGACTAATGTACCAATAGTCATTTCATTATGCTGTTCTCTTCAATGCTAATTTTCAAAGCTAAGCGGTTTTATATGCCAATTGGTAATGGTTTATATGATTTTTTTACGTACGTATCCTACGCATAAAAAAGCCTTGAGTGTACTGCTGTTACAGCTACACGAAAGCTCGCAGCGAATGTTCCTATTTTCATCTTGCCCTTAAAGTCATCCTATCGAATAGAGACAGCAAATCTCACTCTAACTCACGGTTTTCGCCTATGAGATGACCCTATTCTCAGAAACAAGACAAAAAAAGACTACAAAAATTGTTACCGTGATAGTTGGCCAATTAGAGTTTCCATGCTTTCTACATAAACCCTGCCTTGCTTCAACAATTAGAACATGCGGTAATTGATTCATTTATTTCACACGTGTTAAACTTCCTCAACGTTGTCTAGCCTTTTGCCTTGTTCCACCTGAACGTCGGCTATACGCCCAAGGTTGTGCCAGACAAGTACTTCGACTTTTCCTATCTCGAGCTGCATACTCGAAAGGCCTATTGTGCACTTATGTATATGCTTCACGAAACGACCAAGTAAAGTTGCCTTGATGGGTAACGTAAAGTGTTTCAACTGTTGCAGTTTGACAATTAGCACAAACGAGGTGAGTTTCGTTGAGCACACACAATACAAGGAATATGCTCGAATTGTTTGAAAAGAAAACATCCGCCGTCAACGAGTAGAAACTTCATAGGGTAAATAAAATAATCATAACTACATTATTTCGTGGTACTGATTTTACGAGCTAGAATGAATGGATTGCATTGTAATCGATGTAACAACTATCTCTGTTCTAAGAAATGATACATTTGTCTGAAAAAGTGGATCACTCGGGTTTTATTCAAGCGAAACATTTTCAAAGCTCCTTTTAATCCAATGGAAATGACTTCAAATTATAAACATACCAGAATATTGGGACGCTGGGCTTTTCCAGAAAGCTTAATTTTAAATACCTTTTTATTTCCAATGACCCATGGCTGTCGTTTCTTCCCTACCTTCAGTGACTGTGATAATATCCGATTTCAAAGCATTCTGTACTTCCGCTTCATTTGTTCCTTCCGGAAGTGAAAATCTCATATCAAATCAGACAAAAAGAAGAATGTCGAGTCTTGGTGGATGGGTTGGAAAATCACAAACGCCTTCTACAGTATTTATATTAAATAAATGCTATACACCTTTTATTCATATGACATAAAATTCAATTGTTTGCTTGTTTGATTCGTTGGTTGGTTGTTACAATGATGTCTACACACTTTGCGGTGAATCCAAAATTCCAACTTTTTCCCGGATTTCTCATGCAGCGATTATTGTCGAAGCTTAATTCGCGATGATCGTTCGTATTGTCTTTGAAACAAGCAAATTAAGACGTTTCCCCCCGTATTAGTACCATAGTCTCCATATCCCAGAACTCTCCCATTACTGCTCCCCAACGAGATATAATGAATTTGTTAGATGAAGGATGCTTCGCGAATAATGGAATCGAACGATCATCGCAGTGACGCTATTCGAACCAATTCGAGGAGTAATATAAATGAACGAATGACAAATGAATGTATAAAACGACCATGCACGATGTATACCAGCAGCTTATTCATTTTCACCCCTTTCTCTTTTGTGCAGTGAATAGTTCGAGACGGGCGTTCGCACTGAAGATGGAAGAATGAATTAGTTACACGAAGAATATGTGCAACATTGGTTAGAGTGAGATCTGCTGTCTCTGTTGGATAGATTGATTTTGATGATAAGATGAAAATACCCGACCCGAACCCGACCAGCACCCGATCGGGAATAACAAAATCTCACCCGTAGGGGAATGCGGAGCAGTGTGGGCAAACTAATGGTCAACAATTTTTTTTTATATCGTATCAGAAAAAAAATCATCAAATAAATTGCAGCTTTTCTCAGATAGATAAACTAATAGTAAAATATAATGTACGTGAAATGCGATAATCTGTCAATATTGCATATTGTCAATTTTTTCCCGTTTTGCCTCTAAAGTGAAGCAAAGTGGGAACTTTCAAAACAGCCATGTACAATGTGATTGAAGGTCATTTATTGTTGTCTCTCAAGGTCTTTAATGAATTTTAAGTAGCTTGAATAAAAAATTAATGAAGATTACTATTTTTAAAGTCTAAGTCAGATGTGACAAGCGTTATGATTTCTTTACTTAGAATGTTTTGGTGGTCGACCTTAACCTCTTTTGGCAGGGTTGGCTTACTTCGGCCCCGTTAAATTTAGGTTACAAGGTTAGGTAAGTAAAGATACAAAATTGGATTCAGGTTCAGGTCGAGTTTCGGGTGCAAATTCCCGAAACCCGAACATCTCTATTCCAAACCAAAAGGGGTGTTGAGTTTTCAAGTGGACGGCAAAATCATTTCCAATCAGCAAACCGGGAATTATTCTCATGCTTTCGAAGGTTTATGAGGGGCTGGACTGGGGCTCACTATGTATACTGTTCCCTGCTGGTGTCCACTAATCTACAGTCTATCACCCTCATTCTTGTTTACGTCCGTATCGGCAGTACGACGAACGGGTACTTTCGAACGAATACGGATAAGCCATTCTTGTTTTCACTCGAATGAATTTGAACGCGACTCGTTTGCCACAAAAATTCAAATATCAGTAAACTTCTTCAAATAAATGCTAAGCCTTGATGAAATCAGTCCAATTCTTGTGATTAACCATATGCGAAACGCTAAAATGTATGGCAGTTTAACTTCAAACGATACGTGTATTCGAACATCATTCGTACGAACGGAAAGTCCCATTCTCGTTTACGGATGAATAAATGAAATGACGTGGTTTCGATTCGTCAGTTTTATGTTCCGAATCAATCGTTCGAACACATTGAAAAAAGTTTAACCGATTTCTAGCAAATTTATTTTCGAGTCTAAAGGTGATTTGCAATCGAATCATAAATTTGTGTGTTGCAGAAAACATTTAGAAATCATAGCAGTATAGTAAAATGCCTTTTTTTCTGGTGAGCCTTCGAATATATGCGTATATTTTATAATAAATGCATGATTTTACCAATGTAATAAATATTAAGACTATCGAAAACATGACAAAATTCCAAGAAAAATGCAACTTATTTTTCGCAGATAATACTGATCGGACTTTTACTTTGCACGAAGTTTAATTTGAAAATTTCATTTACCGAGTTGAATAAAATTGGTCCTGAGTACGATATTTATTTATTATGTAGCATTCGTCACTTCCTTGATGCTGGGAATCTTCCTAAAAATAACTACCTGTGCTGCCGATCCTTCTTTTGCACAAGAGTCGCGTACGTATACATTCGAGTGAAAACAAGAATGGCTCGTTCGCATTCGTTCGAAAGCATGTGTTCGGCGTATGGTCGATACGGACGTAAGCAAGCATGATGATACAAAGTCAGCGAAAAAAACAAGTCAAATAACAAATGATAGCAAAGATTTTTAATCACAACTAAAATCTGTACCAGAACTGATAGTTTAAAGTTGGATGGGCGTTGTTTTTATGCATGTGCGATGTTTAAAATATTGATTGATTCGAACGTAAACGGGAATACGAATTTGATATACTTTGGAACGTATCGCATACGGCCGTAAACAAGAATGAGGGTGAATGTCTGAAATTAATATCAACAAATATATCATCAGGTGCATGCTAGCGATGTTGTTTTTTATGTGACTAGATGTTATCATTGGAAAGAAATTCTTAACTCCTGTGAAATACGCGCAAATGTCTCTACTTACGGGTCTGCCCAACTCGATTTGCCCTTCTGCAATAACCATTATCGAATGTGACATTCACAGACACTCGTCCCAAAAATATCATCAAACCATTATATGATTTTCGAAATATTCTATTCGAGTGAGATGACTGAAGAGTGACGTGACGGTGAACTACAAAATTACATGAGTTAGGTGAATGAGAGAATAGGGTCCCATATTATCGATGAACGATCTGGCAACCATTTAATAAAACAAGATAATACACGAAAGGTTTTCAAATAAATGCATAAAGTTGTACACTCACCCACTGAAACCTTTTCGTTTGTTGACTGGTGATGTGTGCTGATTGGGTAAAATGCAGTCATTCTCTTGTGGAACTTCTGAAAAGAATGGAATAAATAAAATTGTTTAAAAAAGTAGAATATTACAATATATGATGATAAAATTGTAAACTTTGTTCTCTATTCTAGCACCAGCTGAAAATAAAACTAAGAATCGATATAAAATGAATATCATACATAACAGTTTGACATTTTTACCTTGCGAATTTACTTTACATTGAACCTTATATGTTCGCTCGAAATAGTACAGTTATTGAGCTAGCAAAGGTTATGTTAGAAACTGATTCGCACATACGAACAGTTCAAACCTGGTTTAGATTCGACTTTTGTGCTCAACCAATTGCCGCCGCTCGGGTGAAATCAAATGCAATTTATCAATCCCATTTAATTTACCTCGAATTCAGTCTGAACTCATATTCTGCATCGTATGTAGCAAGGGAATAGCTAGAGTGGCAATCACACATTAAAATTTTACCTAAAACACGATATCTTGACTATCTTTATCAGGAGAAGAGAGGCATTCTCAGACGATGTTTTAATTGCAAACAATATCCATTAACGAAATCTTACTGGAATTATTCCTGATGTATAACAATCGGTTACTCAACCCTAGCAACGCTACTGCCCCGTTAGTGATGAAAAGTGTCGGATGAACATTGTCCCCGACCTAGCCTGGCGTTTTCTCTTGAGTGTGTTCATTCGCAGTTCGGTTGATTTCATTCAATTTTGTCTTTTCCTCCCTAGCCGCTCATTGTCAATGCCATACCAGAATGGAGATATCGCTACATGTCTATACGGAGGTTGTTCGCCGTGTGGAATGGGGAGATTTATTCTGACTAGCCGCTGAAAAACCCACATACTATTTATATGTCAGCAATGCACCTCGTCTACGGACTTGTCAGAAAGAAAAGAGCAAATTATTTGTATGTTATATAAATTTAAATTAACTTTCGAGGTGAATTGTTATAAAATAGATTTTCCGTAATTGATACATTGGAATGAAACCATCTAATATAAATTCGTTTCAAAATTCATAGTGTTATACTCAAAATTCGGAAACAGCAAATAGTTGATAAATTGTAATTCGGAAATAGCGAAACCTATTACCCGACCTGAGTGGGTTAATGGAATAGGATGTGGCCACTGTATAAGAGGCGAGAGAGAAGAATGAGGTAAAATCTCAATTGCATTACCTATTTTGGAATGAAATGAGTCGGGAACTGTCAGACAACCTCATCAAATCGAAACCACACAGGTGACGTTAGAGTGGTTCGAGCACACGAAGTGGACCTACCCATACGCTGCTATGGAACAACTTTGAGTTGCTTTGAACTTTACATCGTTGATCCACACACATTTGAATGGGTAATGGCTGTTCAATCTGCGACATGTTATGAAAACTCACGGCCAACAAGATTCGTTGGTAGGCGCCGTTGCAATCCAAATAAATACCATATTCGACAGTTAAATATGATATTTATTTGAATGAAATGAAACTAGACTGGAGCCAGGCGATCGACAGAATAATGCCATACGATCTACAAACTCAATGGATAATTATTATTTCTAGCATAGATAGTGTCCATGAAACATTTCAAACACAATAAAGCAGATTCTGAATTTTCTCGAATATGAACGGATCACATTAGTGCTCTTTTCATGGTCATATTACTTCTTCGTAGCCATATAAACTAAAATAAATACAAGAATAAAGTTTATTTCCTGAAGTCAAGAAATCAAGACAAATTTTTAATATTGGTATTACACTCCTTTTGTGAAATTTGACCAGGTTCTGCAACCTATTGTAGGACACTTACTTACAAATAAAGCAAAATATCGTAGTACTTTTCCAAATTTTTTAATGAAAATCACATTGTAAAATGTAAAAAAGGAAGGAGGAGAACTTGACAACACTTTACATTTACACTCAACAACATGCAAAATTTAAAATACAGTACTTGTTGTATAAACACAATAAATAAGTCTGCATACAACACGTCGCTTTGAGAAACCCCCTAAAAACGATTTCATTTTACTTCTCCATCTTTTTGATGTCCTTAGTAAATATATACTCTTTGATGTACGGAAAATGTAAAAGCGAAAATAAAATTATATCACAATTTTGTGATTTTGAAAAAAGTTAAACAGATTTCAGCGAAGACTTTTTTTGTTTCAAGATCTTCTTGCTCGGTAGTGCCTTCTCTTGTTGTCGGATTTCACTCTGAATGTCTTTTTTTCCCTCCTCATCTTTTTTTATTATTAGGAGCAGAGAAAAGCCCACTGGAGTTAGTTTATGTCAAATTTACTCTTCAGTAGGCATAAAACCTCCTTATTTTTTGCATCAACAGATAACAGTCATCCAAATTATACACTTCCTTAAATCTAGTGCTTCTATAGTAACTAAATCTAATGAGACAATAACATGATTTCTTGATAACATTACGTGATAAATAAAACCGAAAGAATTGAACATTTGTTAACTATGCAGCACATGCTACGTTATGACCATTATTAGTTTTAGCATAGGAAATCCGAAGAAAAATAGGATTAAAGATTACGACGTCGAATGTCCAATTGTAACAATTGCAATAGCTCAGAGCAATCAATTCGCGTCTGAAGTAGGTCTGCCACAAAACTAACCTAAATCGAGACCAATCAGTTTGCAGCGGTCATGGTAACTCGGTAAGTTTAAAGGATATCTCCATGGAAGTCGTCGGCGAGCGAATCGGACAAATTTGCGTTAAATCGCTTCAATGCGTTGGATATCGTTTTGTTAATAAGGTGACCAGATAACAGCAGCATATTCGAGAGTTGAGCGAATTAAAGCGCAATACAGAGCCTTCAAGCAATGTACATAAAAGAATTCTTTAGTAACTATAGAATAAAATCTTATTTTTTAGCTCATCTATTAGCTTAAAATAAATTAAATCCTGATAGCTTCAAGGCTTTGGAGATAGTAAATTCTATGTGTTCCTCAAAATTTAACTTGGTATCCAGAAGAACACCCAGGTCCTTAACAGACGATGCGCGTTCGAGAACAGTTTGTGAAACATTATCGTCGAACTTGAATACAGACTTTATGAAACTAAAACAGATAACGAAGCATTTAGTGATATTTAAATTTTATGCTGATGTTACACTGCCCATACTCGCATATCAGTCCCATATCGATTTTCGCCAATATTGAGTTAGCTTTAGGAATGCAAACTATCCTCAATATACTCTCAGAAATTGCAATAAAAGTTAAGGGTTTGTTCAGTAAAATGTGAAAAAAATATCAACTCATGTCTGTCCCATATGTGAAGTATCCGCATATCAGTCCCATCCAGTGTAAATTTCAATAATTTCATTTGTTGCAATATAGGTGTATTGCCGATATTTCATGTAATAATACCATAATTTAGCATTAGGTAGCACAATAAATCAAAAAATTCGAAAATAAAATTTTAATCGTCTTTTTCTCGACATGCCGATTTACCATATGGGACTGATATGCAAGTATGGGCAGTACACAAATTAGTTAAATTATCCAACTGTCCTTGTAGTAACTCTGAGTATGTTTATTATGTGAAATATTTTAAAGTCATCGGCGAACTATAGTTTCAAACGCTTGATCGAAAAATTTAGATCCTTGAGATGAACAAAATTATAAACGGTCCAAACTGACTTCCTTGAGGAACTCCAGAGGTAACAGCAAGTGGTGAGGTTGTACTGTCTCCTATTTTCACTATCATTTCATGACCAGTTAGATATGATCGAAGCCAATTCAAAAATGATCCGTTAAATGAACGGTTTTTTATACGCGGATTTCCGAAGTTACGCCGTTTTCTTGTTTTGTCATAGAAATGCATGAAACGTGGAGATCTGGTGTTATCTCGAAAAAAAATTTAAGTAAACTCTCAGACAATTTTTTTAGATTACATCAGATCTCCACTTTTCATGCATTTCTAAGACATTTGGCAGGAATTTTGCATGGAATCAAAAGACCTTTTTTAAGGATATTTTTATTCAGGTCTATTTGCGTACAAGCTTTACGTGGCCGAATTAGCCAATTTTTTTAAATAAAGAATTTTTTGAAGTGGATCTCATTGTAACTCATTTTCTAGGAGGAGAAGAGCTTCTATTTCTTTCCTGCGAGGGTTGTTCGTGGCTCGTCTCGTCATCCATTGCCTCATTGCTGGTTGGTTTGATGGTGAAACATGAGTACTGCGCTCACTAGTTTTCGATGTTGAACGGTTGACCTTATCTTTGGTTGAAGATGTCTTTTTCGCAGTTTCAGTGCAAGGTTTACCATAGTGTGCAGGTTGTTCACAAAACTGGCATGTAACCAGCTGATTTTCATAGGTAATCAACGTTTTGCACGGACGTGTCCCACCTTGACCACAAATGATGTAAGATGGAATTGCCTTACGTGAAACTCGCACGCCATTCCGGATGCCGAGGAAAAAATCCGCCATACTTCTCTTTCGATGGAAAGGATTTCACCGTACTGCGGCATATTCTCCCGAACGAACTTATCGGTGGCCTTCGGGGGAAGGTCATGCACGCGTTCTTCTATGGCATTGTCCACCATGTGCACAGGGATTTTGTATTTAATGTTGTCACCCTCAACGCTGTGCACCTCGTTGTTAACCGAAACGAATGCAAGTGTATCGCTTTCACGTTTAAACATAATGTACACACAGTTAGACGCCTTGTTGAATTGAATCTCACTTACATTATTAGCCTCTAGATGCATTCGTTCTTTAAGTAAGATTTCAATTTCATTTGCTGCTAGTCTAACTTTGCTAACTTAAGTGAGTTCTATATTGATGATTTTGACCACTATTTTCGGTATTCCCGAAACCGGAATCCGGAATAACCGAATCCGATTCATTTGGTAGTCAACTGATTTAAGTTCCAATTTTGACTAGTTTTGAGACCAATTCAGAATTTTTGTGTTTTGTTTTTTGCGTTATCACTCTGAATGATTTGAAATTTTGAGCACTTATCAACCTGTAATCGAGCCGATTCCAGATAAAATTCAGTTGATTTATATGGCACCACAAGACCTACGTTTGTAAAAATTGGTTTTGTCATCTCTGAGAAATCATCGCTCTAGACTACGGTGTAAAAGATCAAGCACTCATCACCCTTTAA
Source organism: Malaya genurostris (assembly GCF_030247185.1). Taxonomy (NCBI): domain Eukaryota; kingdom Metazoa; phylum Arthropoda; class Insecta; order Diptera; family Culicidae; genus Malaya; species Malaya genurostris. The sequence continues at coordinate 170,684,163 of NC_080572.1, forward strand.
CTCCGAAAACGGCAGTCGGATCTGGATAACATTCTGAAGTTTTTCAAGGGACTATAATAATTAGCAAAACCTAATAATTAGTGTTCAGTGCAACTTCGAATAGTTATTACGTTCTTTGCACAGTTACTTTGAATAACGGTTTGAAATTGTTAACATTCCTGACGTTATAATTCCAGAACCGGAAATCTGATCGGAATAATTTTTAAGATATATCTTGAATCTAATTTAGTGGAAATCAGCCTAGTCGTCTGTGCGAAATCTAAGTGATATCCATTGTGCTTGACTAGTACTTCCGGTACATCCGAAATTAGAAGCTGAGAACAAGAATAAATTATTAATAATAAATTGGTCATCTGCATTCGTAGACCTTGGGTTCTACAATCAGAGAAAATTTTGAACCAACTTTAAAAAAATACTACTCTTTCCTAAAAAAACACGTGAAATTGAAACACCTGTCATTCCGGAAGTGTAAATCGACTTGAGATAAAAATCGGAAATTTTTTTTGACTGGTTCAGTCAATTCCGATAAATGTTAGTGGACAAATTTTCATTTTTTGACATACCACTGTTTAATTCCGGAACCGGTAGTCGGATCCGGAAAAAATTCTGGAATGTTGTATGACACCAGAATTGTAAGTTCGTTATAATCGGCTCAGCCATCTCAAAAGCCTCGGTTCAAAAGTCGATTTTCACAGTTATTCTATATGAGCCAGGCTAAAACGCGTGCGAAAACGGGTGCTCCGAAACCGCTTGAGCTGATAAGTTCGTGATAAGATGGCCATTGTCGCATTTCTGGGATTGACAGGGCATACTTTTAGTGGACTACTAAAATAAAAAACAACTACCAACAGCGAGTATTGCTGCACATCGGGCTGCTTGAATGCCGAAATCACTGCCAAATTGCCTCACATAAGATGAAAAAAAGTCCATATAGACATCGTAACCAATAGTTTCTTGAACAATAAAAAAAATCAACTTGGATGGAGAGATCACGACACCACGTTGGTATATTTTGTAGACCTAGGAACCGTTGAAATAATTGCATCGATCTAATGAGGTACTACATTGAATAATATTAAAAATAAAACTCTTTGCCATTCGCAGGAAGGAAGTGTTTCGCTCCATCTAGAAAATGAATAGTATGGTGCTTGTAGGTTTGTTTAAGCAATTTCTTGTCATTGAATCGTCATCTGTTGGCAACTGTACCGGAGACTAGACAGCTGAATGAATTTATTTTCAATGGCTGATGTACACCTAAATTAATCGCCGAGGAATGTGTGTGACATATGAGTGGTACAGAAATCAAAGAAAATCAATGAATATAAAATTAATGGTTTAAATTGTAATGATGATTTCTTTGTTATCGAATTGATAGTTTCAAAAAACTGTAAACTATAATCTGTCCTTTAAACAAAAAAAAAGAAGATTTAATCTCAATAACCAAATCCAACGATTGTTTTAATACAATCGAATATGTGACGAAAATATATGTGTGGGCTCAAGTTGGTAACTAGTGAATCACAATTGTCTTCACAAATCTAACAAAGGTTGGGTTTATCTGCAATTCGAAACACTTAACCTTATTTACACCTATCAACCTAGTGCCTCGCGAAAAGCCGCTTCGATGTACAAACACCAGACGGCACGACTGGCAGGCGCAAATTCACTTACTCATTGTGTTCGTCAGACGTCCTATGGTGCTTAGCCAGTATTTTCCTGTTGCAAACACATGCTCACATTTGCGGTTCATAACCCACCTTTCTACGACAAACAACCAACACTTTCCTGCACAGTACACTAAATAAATATACACCCATTTACCGTCCTTAAATTGCAATCAAAACCAATTGTACCTGTTCCTATAGCTAGCATGTCAACAATATACCACTTACACCATAATTCTTTCAGCATGATTTACTCACTTCGGGTGCTCTGTGCACTTCCTATATTTAGCATAACGGAGCCGCTAAAGTACTGGTAAACACTGCATGGATTCCAACTATTGTTAACGACTGTTCCTCTAGAGACTGGGTCAACGGTTCATAAACGGTAACTAATGCGGATTACACTTGGCCGACCGACATGTGAACGACTGGCACGAATAAACTTCTGCACATGAATCCCGTCACCAGATTTGAAACCGTGCATTGCACCTACCGTCCGTCACTAGTGAGAGTCTCGCGCTCATAAACCACACAGATACGATCGAGGAAGGTGTTTCCGCTGTACTTTGATCGGTTCGGCCGGAGAGCGTCTCGTTATATGTCTACTCATCTCGATGAGTCCGTATACCAAACTGGGAACGATATAGGTGCATCTTGGCTCAAGTAACGCGTTGACTCGATGGGAACACGGTTGATCGAAGGTATGTTGACATACTGATTGTAGAATACAGTATATCAACATACTATGCGAATAGCTGTAGTATATGATCCCAATGATAATAATAATAAACAAAAAACAAATATTGTCAATTTTTAACCGAAAATTGTTACATTATGATATTTCCGTTTCGAGTCAGAAAAAACCTGATGCTGTATCAATGTAAGTGTGTGTGGAGAGAGAGCGGAGGTAAGCAGTTGATTTCGTACAAGGTAATCGTCTCTATTAGCTACGCTATGTCTCTATAAATTTGTCTGATGTCTATCTATGCCTATGATCGTCCTCGACGGAATGGTATCGTCTTCTGCAGATAATCGCAAAATCAAAATATTCAAATGAGTGTAATTGCTTAACCAAACTGTTCTTACATGGGTCTAAACAAGGATTTAAAATCATCCAAATTATTATATTCGATGTTTTTCGCAGTTGTATTAAGTTAATAATCGGTCTAAATATTATATTTGACAGAGCGTTGTTTTCACATAGTTTCGTAAATTATTATGAGAGGGTCGTTACAGCACCGTTATTCAAAGTATCGTCCATTGGCATCTACTACTTTTGACCAAATTTCTGATAAAACACGGATAACGCGTTGTAAAAAAATCTTTCTATTTAATTTTGATAAATCAACCGATCCAATTTCTGGTCTTTTCGTAGTTTTCGAAGTGCCATGGTCTATGGCTTGCAACAATGGTAATCGGAAAGAGCAATATCTGGCAAATATGGCGGGTGTAACAGGACTACAGATTTAAGTGTTTCTCAATACGTAGTTTTTACGTCTTTCAAAACATGAAGTCTTTCATTGTCATGAAGCAAAATTACTTTGTCGTGACGATCTTCGTATGCGGTCGATTTTTCTGCTATGCTATGTTCAAACGAATAAATTATTATCTACAAACAACACCCGAGATGATTTCATCCGGTTGGTAAAGTTACCAGATTTTCATTTTCGAACTTTTTCGGTTGTCCGGGACTTAGTCAAAATTTCCATTTATGAACCGCGCAAACCCCATATTTGCGTGTTTGCTCAGTGAGCGAGTGGACAAAATTTGGGGTGCTGAAATCTAAATTTTGTCCCACAAAAAAAAAATTGGGACAAAATTTAGATTTCAGACCCCCAATTTTTTTATATTCCCTTCAGGTCTCATGAAAACTATGAAAAATTTTGGCTCGATCGGTTAAACTATATTTTCTCGCCCGAGGTATAAAGTTTGTATAAGATTTAGCAGGAGAAAACTGACTTTAAAAAAAACGACTGGAGATCACCCTGTAGACTCTAAAAATCAGTGCATGTTTTATTCTCGTAGCAAATTTCATGAGAAAGAAATCTTTCGAAGGCCGCAAAACAATCCGACGGGAGTACCTCAAAAGGCCGAATCACATAAGGCCGAATCACAAAAGGCCGAATGCACAAAAGGCCGAAAACTACAAAACTACAAACACGTGGATTACAGATTGTTCTGCTAGTGGACATCGTTTTCGAATAGTGAATGGACGACTCGAACTGCGTTACCTTGTCCTCGCGTGATAGAAAAAATAGGAAGTTAATAAAAAATACGGCTCCGCCACCTTGCGGCCTTCGGATTTTCAGACACAGCCTGGAAAATATTTATTTTTGCATGTGCGATAAAAATATTTGGTTAACACTATCTTTCGTAAAACGCTTCGAGTTAATTTCAACTTCTGGTAGAATCAACATCTGAATTAAAGTAAATTGCAGTAATGTGGAACCAGGAGTTTAACTGCGTCATTTGTACAGGACTTATTTGAATGTTTAATAATTCTGCCATTTTCCAGCCGATTTTGGAAAATGAACAAGATTTATCAAGGGTATACAATGTCAGTTATTGACAATTCACTCAGAATATAAAGTCGATCAAATGACCACCTCCATTAGACACACAATTAGCGGCCTTTTTTTGAGAATTTCGCATTGTATTTGACAACATTTCGGGCGTACTATCAGCAATTTCCTCTGTGATATTACCTTAAAGTTCTCCAATAGTGTTCGGTTTTTTGCTGGCATACAAATCTTTGGTATTACATTGGAATTTGACTCGCTACAATTTCAGTCCGCATGTTGGCGTAAATCGATCTATAAATAAATTACAAAAACTGACGTTTCAGAATCTTGCCGTTTTCTGAAAACCGGCTGAAAAATGGCGGAATTATTCGACATTTCAATAGGGCTTGTCTAGATAGCGCTCCTTGTTCTTGATATAGTTCCATGGTGCTAGCGATTGATTTTCGATTTCGCATCGTCAATACAAAATACTGGTGCCTAAATCAAAAAAATTAAGAGGTTGAACAATAAATTGGCTTAGAAGCAAACAATTCAAAGCATCTCAAATGGATGTTTTGCAGAAGATGAATTAGACTGGTTATGTGACGTGTGGATTGTTCTCTTGCTTGGATATCGTTGGGATATGTATTTTATATGAATTACGTGGCGTCTGGACACGACTGATAATACTCGGTTCTTCTGTTCAGTTAAACTTATTCTGCATGTATTTCACATGCAGGGAAGATTAATTGACAAAACGATTTCCCCAGATAGGGTAAGATACGGGTTCAAATCCCATTTATGCAGTAACTTTTTGATAAATTTTCCTATCTGTCGGATGGAAAAGCACTATTTTCGCGATTTTTTTAAAGTTATCGTTAAAAAATAAATTCAAATGTTTTGCACAATACAGAGCATCATTCGAACAACCTTTTTGTTTTTATTCGTGGAAAAATATTGAATATTATATTATATTGTTTTTCTAGACCCCTACGTTCTTATTTGATTTTTTAAAATTTTGATGGCTATCCAAAGTAACAAAAAACAAAGCGAGGGGATTGGGTATTTTAAATGTAGGAGGTGTGTGCAAAATTTGAAAATAATTTGTGAAGCAGATTTTAAATGACGATGGACACGCACTTTTAAAACGTGCTTTCGAAATAAACGTGTAAAAAGTTTACTGTCTATAAAAGCGAAGGAAACAATTTTTTTCTAGGCGGTACGTAGGGTCTAACACGTTCGTATTTTTTCTTTGTATTTTGTTATGATAAAACATTTCAAGAATGTTTTGTCAAATTTTAAAGTCAATCGAAGCAGAGCTCTTGGGCATGTGTGCCGAGCTCTTGCCTCTTCGCAGTATGAGATAAGAATAGATAAAGACCCATAACTTCCAGAGTTTTGTTCCAATAGACTTAAAATTTGACAAAACTTTCTTGAAATGTTTCACTATAGGAAAATACAACGAAAAAATAAATAATTTTCAAAAGTGTTAGACCCTACCCACCCCTTATGTATTCGCAATTAAGTAGAAAATCGTGCATATTTTGCTTTAAAACTCAAGTGGTAAATCATCAAGTGCCCGAGAGAGATTATGAATACCAGTTAAAATAAATGGAAACACGAGGCCAAGCATAGTATGATGGGTAAGACTATCGTCTTTCACGCAGCCTATTTGGGTTTGATTCCTTCCCGCACACAGGGTCCAAAACTTTTGCTAGCTTGAGAGGCGAATGATCTTATGACAAAAACCTCTATAGAATATGGCAACACACCAGAAGTATAAGCACATCATATTGGTCACAATATGGGGAGCTATTTTCATACAAATAGAGATGTGAAGGAACTTTTCTCTATATGCGAATTGCGAATGCATATAGCTAAGCCGATCGTTTCGAATAACGTGAAAGAGCTAATTAACTTGTAAAGAGCCATCCATAATTCAGAAATCAACTGATGAAATGTATAACGTGTAAAATCCACTGAATACAGAAATTATGATTAATCCCATTACTTTCCGTTATACAATCCACAACGACCCGACTATCAAAAAAGCATAAGAAAAAAATATAGCAGCAATAAAAATCTGAATGAAGATTCCAACAGTAATTGATTGACAAATCAAGATTATGTTCTATTCCCTATGGATGGGAATAAAACATATTCACTGGATCCGGTAAAATGAGTCTTGATTTTACTTGCGCATGAAAAATTATATATCATATTATTTCTCATATTGTGTAAAGGTGAACCTTCTCGATGCAAATTACTTCTTGAGATATGTCAAAACAACAACTAATTAAAAATAAATAAAAGAGTAAAATTTCAAGCGGTCGAACTTTTCTTGATTATGTTGATTGGGCCATGGTCATGGTCATTATTTCGTGTACCTTATTACATCAGACATGATTATTAATTTTATTATTGTAAATACTCGAATTTCTCAATTGATTTTTAAAATTCAATCAAACCGAACATCGTAGATTAAGCATTGTGTTATATGTAGATAAAGTTACAGTAACGTCCGTACAATATTTTTGTTAAATTTATAAGACTATCTGCAGTTTTTCATCCGACGCTGTACAACAGCAACATCAAAACCTTGAACCACTTTTGTTTTCTCCGACTCATCATTTCGATTTTGCGCCGCACAACGCCATCAAAATTTTTCTGATGAAACCGTATTTATTTTTGGAATTTATGAGTTTTTTCCTCTTCTTAGATTTCTACATAAACCCTGTAAAATTAGTCGACTCGCGTCATGCCGAAGGGTTTGGTTTATGTTTACTCTAATTTAGCTTATGGGCTTGGAAAAAACATAACGGAGCTGCAGTTTATCTAGGGAGCGTGGGAGACTCATTTAAAGGTGTGGAAATGTCATTTTTATGACTTATTAGTTTAATTGACGATAGAAGCACTAATTTAACATCCAATAGAATACTGTCTGTTTGTGCCAACGCGTGTCTGAGTGGAAAGTAAACTGCGCCAAATAACATCATAATTACAGTGAGTGACAGACACATTTAACCACAACACTCAATTAGAAGATCCGAATTCTATCAGCAGCAAGAAACAATAACAAATTTATGACGGTTGACAGTTTTCATAAAAAAGTCATATGATTCGTTGACCTTTTAAAGTAACAAAGTGGACACAAACCTTACTAGCGATTGTGATTAATATAGGAACTTTTAAAACGACCACATTCATCCTGTTCTGAATTCTGTTTCAACACATCCCGAGTAGACTTGTCAATTTCCCGCCTAACTTGCGGTAAGTACTGATAAAAGGTTAAACTAATAGAAGTGGAGGTAAATATGTCAATGGGGTACACTAGATAAATCAATCTCCCACTGTATTGTTCGTTCTGATAAGAAAACATTTCATGTTACACCTAGCAAACCTCACTATCTTGCTATTTTATACTATTAATAATATCGCTTATTTCACCCAGGATTCAGCCTAACAACCAAACACGTTCGCCGGGGTGCTATTTTTTTCTATCGGTACGGAAACGATATTTCCACATCTTCAACATGTAAAAATGATTACAAGCGTTGATGATAAAAGCTAGTAAAATTTAAAAAAATCCAGTACAGCATAGTATAACTTGGAACCTTTTTTCCTTTTCTCATATAGAAAGGTTATGCAATCACTGTGAAAAACGAGTGTCATATACCATTCGACTCAGTTCGTCGAGTACGCAAAATGTATGTGTGTGTGACGTTTTTTTGCACTAACTTTTCTCGAAGGTGGCTGAATCGATTTTCACAAACTTAGATTCAAATGAAAGGTCTTGTGGTTCCATACAAAATTCCTGAATATTATTTGGATCCGACTTCCGGTTCCGGAATTATGGGGTAAAATGTGCAAAAAATTGTTATAATAAGTGCACCAGCTTTTTTCGGAGATGGCTGAACAGATTTTCACAAAATTAGATTCAAATGAAAGGTCTTGTGGTCCCATACGAAATTCCTGAATATTTCTTGGATCCGACTTCCGGTTCCGGAATTATGCAGTAAAATGTAAAAAAAATTGTAAAAATAAGTGCACCAGCTTTTTTCGGAGATGGCTGAACCGATTTTCACAAACTTAGATTCAAATGAAAGGTCTTGTGGTCCCATACAAAATTCCTGAATATTATTTGGATCCGACTACCGATTCGGGAGTTATGGGATAAAATGTGCAAAAAATAAAAATATGTGTTTTAACTTTTCTCATAGATGGCGCGAACGATTTTCACAAACTTAGGTTCAAATGAAAGGTCCTATGGTCCCATACGGAATTCCTGAATTTCATCCGGATCCGGAAATATAAGGTAAAGTGTGTTAAAAATTTTATACCATTACTGAAAAGAGCGAAAAATCCTAAAAAAATCTACATCAACCTCAAATCTTCTCCAATTGATAGTTTTTATCAGTAGACGGTCAAACAATGGTTCTGGCATAATTAATTTGAGAAAAAGAAAGATTACAGTTATTTAGGCCTGTTTCTACGTCTATAATAACTTGTTCGAGGTTTACTCTAGAAGAAATTGTATAATTTAACCCAAGATTGAGAAGTTTTGTTTGTTCGTTGGTAAAATCCTGAGATGAACGAGTTGAGCTACTCAACTTCAGAATTCAGGCGAAATCGAAGATGACGAAATGATGGTATCTTTCGATGTAACCGCTTATTCCCAAGTGTCCCAGTGAAGGACTCAATCAATCTGTTGGAAGATTGGTTACTTCAACAAAATAGGAGTAGTTCATGGAAATGCAAAGTACGGTCTTATCTTACTCTAACCCGGCTGTGCATGGATGTAAATTATTTCAAATTAAGAGGGGAATTTTATAAACAATTACAAGGGGCACCAATGGGTAATCCACTCTCCCCGTTTTTATGTGAATTATTTATGGCAAACCTTGAAGATCTTTTAAACAAGTAGAGATTATTACCTGGTGGAGGAGTAGTGGATATACGTAGATGATATATTTTGCATCATCAAACGCAACGATTTATCAAACTTCTTAGAAATAATTTATAATTTACATAAAAATATTAAATTCACCTATGAGGAAGAGAAAGACAACAGTTTACCTTTCTTGGATATTCTTATTGTCCGGGGAGCAAAATTCTTAACTTTCGAAATATATCGGAAGCCTACCAATACGGACCGTGTCATACCAAATACTTCTAATCATTCCCATCAACACAAAATGGCAGCATTCGACCATATGATTCTCAGAATGCTATCCTTGCCCCTTAGAAAAGATGCTGCGATAAAAGAGAAAAACTTTATTTTCGAAATTGGAAAGTTCAATGGATATCCAGAGCATACAATTCAAACCATCTTCGATAAAAAAATTAATACTGTTGAAAAAACAATCACTTACAACTTTGACTCCCCCCTTCTGAAAATTTTAAAAGAATATCGGTGGACTTCAATCGAAATATTTCACACCCATTAAAATCAAAACTAAAAAATATTGGTTTAGATTTAGTGTTCAGCAGTATGAACTACCAATTGAAAACTTTGCTAGGTTCTACAAAAGATCCTACAGAGAATTTGAAAAAGACTGGGGTATACAAAATCTCGAAATACATATCTGTATTATAACATTTGATACACTTTCGGAAAAATAGTGACTGTGAAAATAGTGACTTTGTGAGAGTGTAATGACGTGACATAGTGGAATTCAACGGTACAACAACAGTACTATTAGTGAGAATATGCTACTAACAGCTCAAACAGAAATTTAGTTCATTACTTTTCAATTCACGCTCAATATCAATATCAAAGGTTGACTTCAATTTTGATACATAATATAAAATTAGTTTATAAAATAATGAGACGTATTTTTTTAATTTTATTTTTTCATCTTATTTTCTAATTCTTGAAAAAGTGCTCGTCTTTTGTTCAGTGCATATTTTTTAGAGTGCCCGATCAATTTCCTATGACTTCTTCTTCGACACCATTCTAGGACAAGTAACAATTTCCGAGCTACAATAAGGTGAAGAACGGCGCAATTCAACAAAAAATGGGTTTGTTCTAATTTCAAGTTTAAATATTTGGAGGCTACTTCTACGGAAAGGGTTGCTAGTGTTTAAATCACTATTTTTCGTCAAGAACTTGAATTCGTGAAAGTAACAAAAATTGTTTCAGTTGTCAATAACGTCAATGTGCTGGTTTCAATTTCGGAAAAAAAATATCGGCCTTTTTTCATAATTAAATTGTTTCGGTTTAACTAATAACCCTACAAGTAATGAGAATAAAACGTTCACTGCTGATAGAAAAAGGAAAATTGAATAACAGGCTTGATTTGTTGAAGAGAAAACAAAACTTTGTGCGGCGTTTGACATTAACTAGCTATTCAGTTCATTCTAAAGCGGAATAAAACTCCGTAATAACTTAATCTAGTAACAGGTCAGGACTTAGCTGACTGGTGTCGACCAATCAAATAACTTTTTTTATTCACACCGGTAGAGGTAAATTTATTTACCTCTCGCCCGAAGCGATGCAACGTCTCCATCGGTATAGAGTCGCATCCGTATGGAGGTGGTCACTTTTCTGGGTAGGCGTATGAATTTGGTATGACGAATAGCTGTGTGAATAATGGATTCGTTTTTCACCACAGGAAAAAATGACACTGTTCAACCGAGCAGCAATACACGAATATTTATGGTCGTGCTCGTGGATTCAGGTGAAATTACCACAGTTCGGATGCCAATATTCCGCAATCCAACAAACGCGTAGAAAATCAGCGAAGAAACAGTTCTTGAATTTTCATGTTTAGTGGTAGGTAAAGGTAATCATTTTAAGGAATTTACAATAAGCAAATTTTCAACGAGTACAAATCACATTGAGTAATATTGGTGTTTCACTTAATTGATCACCATTCATGCAGTCGTAAATGATCCAGACAAATACATTTTCATTTGTTAAATATTTACAGCCTTTATTTGATTACTTTCTTTATCGGGTGTGTGGACACATCGACTTCCTCAGGATGGGAAAACCCACACTAGGAGCTAGTGAAATCCATCTACAGCGATGATGACTCCAACATAAGTTATATATTTTCTCAGAATACTCTTCTTTCGAGAATGAGAATCGTTCATAATGCAATTCTTATTTCCTGTATATAATATCGCTAGAGTTCAAAATCGAAGAAAAAAAACATAATACACAGTTACTTTTTCTACAGTGCATTCTTTAGCGAATAATTTTTTATAGGATGAATGAAAGTTAATTAGATGGATAATCTGTCTTCAGTTATTGGAATGTCTTCCAAACAAGTGCTTCGGACTGCATGTCGTAAAGGACCAAACCGATAAACCGATATGGTGACAAAATCGACGACGAAACGTACATTATAGCGGACTCCAAACAGATATCCGGCCTATAGTTTTCCTTTGGTTAGCGCGCCAGGATGTTCCGGAGAAATTCCAGAATAAGAAGTACTTCTGAAGTGCCTACTGTCCATTCCCCACGAAGCTGACACTCTGGTTTGGCTGAATTTGGTATCAAGCCGTTACACCGGTACCAGAGTGGTACGAAGCCAACGTTGCTGTTTTTGTGCTGAAGGAGGTAAATCAGCCAAATTCAACAGTCTTTTAGGCGATTATTAGGAGACAGTTATTGAAAACAGAGAATATCTTCAAAAAACTACAAGAATTTGAATAAAAAGTGGATGGAAGTTTATTAGTAAGATGGTACAAGTGTTGCACCAGATTTGGTGGACAGCGTTAAGTCTTTAGTGCGAGCATTTAATCTAGAAGAAAAGATACTTCTTCTGAAATTTTATGATGATCACACGAGTGATTGAATACTAAAATGTTTTGAGATATGCTGTACTCCGAATTAAAATATATGTGAAAGATATAACGTTTGCTTCACAGAGAGCGAAAGATAAGCGTGAAGATTTGTGCGGGACGTTGGAGGCGGATGAGTCTCGCTACCAGGATTTCACACTTGTAGTGGGAGCTATGCAACTAATAGGTTTTTACCAATCATTACCAACGTAACACGTCTCCTTACGACAAGACGCAACCAAAGTATCACTTCCATTTCTCATTCTTTCTTCAGTGTATTGAAATTCTGTGAAGTTGGATATGAAGAGAGTCTAAAATATGACAAATCAAAGGTATGAAATTCTAGAACATCTTTGGAAACCAAAACTACTATAGCAACGAGCACCAAGAGGTAAAAATCATTGTGTATCGTTTTCTCGCATTATCGATACTCGAAGCTCCGGTTGAATATCGATACTGCACAGTATATGATTCTTACTGAAAACCGAAAATTACTGAAAGGGTAAACAAAAGAAAGAACATAATTTTGAAACCACTATTCCACTTTTGTCGTTGACTGGACATGGATCTCGTTCTCAAAATTTACAAGCGGAGCTGAGAGTGACATTTATATTTCGGTCTATTTTAAATCAATGCAAAAGACTTTTATTGGCTCTGGTCATCGGATTGGTGGAGTGTAAACGCAACCTATTAGCGATTGGGAGAACGCAGATTCGAAACCTGCTCATCACAATGCATATTCAAGACGTTTTTTGTTCTTTAGTTTCCAATGTTGTCCAAAAAAATATATTAAACCTATTCTTAATCCACTGAGTGGTGTAATAATGACTTTCTCTTGTCATTGACACAGTCTCATTGAAGTTTTTTTTTCTTGTTTTATTATGATAATTTCTGACACGAATTTGTGCTCATTTTCGATACAAATCCAATCAGATAGTTCACAAGTAATTGGTTTTCCCAGTTCGCCCAAAGTTATTGATTCATCCATATCCGAGAAAATTTAGCGGTAATGAGTTTTGTCGTTTACGCCACTTATACTAAAGACTGACCCAGAAAGTATGGACGCAACAAAAACCGCTGCCATTTCGCAATGGTTCAGAATCTGTCAATTTTTATGACTGCGTCCTGTTGTTTACACTCTTCTCTAACCACTTGTGCAGTTGTTTATTCGTTTTCATTAGTTTGTTCCGAAATGCGTGGACTTTCAGCAGAACAACGTCGAAAAATTGTGTACAAATGGTGCACAGAACGCGGACTGTCACTGAGAAATATAGCAAAAATGGAAGGAGTAAGTGAAAAAGCCGTGCGAAATGCAATCAGGAGTTTGGTCCATCTAACCCTCAGTTGGATAAACGTATACTGAAGGCGTTCGAGCAAAAAAAGGAGGTTTCAGTTCGGGATGTGGCCAAAAAGTGGCACTTCGAAGTCAAATGTTCTTCATGCTAAAGAACGTTTGAATCTTCGAACCTATAGGAAGCAGAAACAACCAAAACGTAGTCCGAAACAAGAAGCATCGAGGGTTCGAAAGCTGTGCAATACGATTCTTGCTGGAAATTTGAGATGCATAATCATGGACGACGAAACCTACGTGAAACTCGATTACAAAACCTTGCCGGGACCACAATATTATACGGTGCGAGAAGGGCAAGTGTTGGAACAGTCCGAGACATCGTTTGAAGTCGAAAAATTTGGTAAGAAAGCTATGGTCTGGCAAACAATTTGTAGCTGCGGTAAGATTTCGAAACCTCTCATCACCATTGCTTCAATGAACAGCGAAGTATACATCAAGGAATGTTTGCAAAAACGACTTCTACCCATGATTCGAAGCCACAAGGATCCTATTGTCTTCTGGCCAGATCTTGCTTCTTGCCACTACTCGAAATCGACGGTAGAATGGTATACTACCAAAAATGTCAGTTTCGTCCCAAAAGACATGAATCCACCAAATTGCCCACAACTTCGACCAGAAATCGAGTGAATAAAATCGAGTGAAGAAAAATACCGGAAAAAAATCGAGTGAAGAAAAATACCGGAATCGGAAGTGATATCCACTTGATCTTCGACCTTGATTTACAATCCAATATTAGCACACATGAGCTTATTGAAATCGATTAAGTAATATCCGAGAAAATTGAGCGGAGAAAAAAATGTGTTTTGTCGGTTACGTCAATTATACCATCATATCTCCGGAACCGGAAGCGACAGCGGAAAGGGTCTTCGGAGCAACGGATTCTGAAACAATCTTATTGCCTTTCTATAAAGAAAAGCAAAACGATTTAAAAATAAAAAGTTTACAGTTAAATCATTATTAATGAAAATTGTTATGAAGCCGTAGAGAGAAATATATATTGCATGCTGAGTTGGCGGTTCATACATAAAGCACTGGTCTTACAAGCCCGTTGCCGTATGTTCGATCCCCGACCTGGAAGGATTCTTAATGTCCGTAGGATCGTAGTACTACTAACCTTGCAACGATTCTGTCCGCTATTAATCGGCTGCGAAATCTGTTGCATTCCGGTAAATTTTCGAGTAAACCTTGATACAATTTCGTTTTTAACTGTCGATTAGTGTTTGCAGTTACTTCTGGCTTGTAAAGTTTGTAGTATAGAAAACCGTTCTGATCCCATGATCTGGCGGGAAATTCTTTGTATCATGCCGAAAGAGCAAAATTTCGCTCACCGTTTTTCGCTTTTACTACTATCTATTATTAGGCACACAAGGAATCCATTTTCCGATCATCTGCATCCTTTCAATACCGTGAAAATAATCAGGAATGACCTTCAACCTCTTTTCTTAAGTTTTGAAAAAAAAAAATTTTGAGAATACACCAGATCTGGACGTTTCATGTATATTTGGCATCAAAAATTTTAGTTACGTTACGCGGTTTTTTACGCGGTACGAATCCCATGCGTAAAATTCAGTGTACCAGAATTATGTGAACTATTATGCATTGAAAGTAACACAAATATTTGACGTACTCAACTTTTCATTTCGATTTCGATACTAATCAAATAGAATTTAGCTTAAAGTAGTGACAACACAAATCCGGATAATGAATAATAACTATCGCTTACCTCCTAATGCATCAGCGTCACGTTGCTTGTTGTTCAGCTTACTGTGCGACGAGGGTAGTGGCTTGAGAACTGTCACTGGCACCAAGCCCTCCTGGCTGTCGGTGGAATTGATCGGTAGCCGTACTAGACAGAACTCGGGTGCCCCGGAACAGTTCATGTCAACTATCTCCACTTGGGCACCCTTGGTCACCGTCAACTCCGAGGAACCTTGAGCGGCAATATGATCCGCTATCACCCACGTCACCTCCGTTAAGCCACCCTAGTGAAAAAAAGAAAATAGAAAAAAAAGAAAATGATTAATTGACGTTTCAGTTATACATTAATACAGGATAGGTAAAACACTACACATTTATGTTTTTCTCTATGAGGTGAAACGAAAGTCTTCATTTTTCATAATACAGATTCATAAATAATTCAAAAGATTTGTTATTGATTTTCTTTTATGATGCCATCGATACATTAAACCTATAGTAATCTAAAAACCGAAGCAGTACGGTGTCGTGATGTGTATCAAGTATACAATACAATTGACAGACTTTGTTGTATTCGTTAATGTGGCTCTTTTTTCAACTAAGAGAATTTATGTCAGACCAATCGATTCACTGACTTTAAGGGGCTGGGATGCAATAGAAAATTAATAGTACCTATTATTTTTCCCCGGACAGAACCAGCCTAGAGGCCATGTGGAATTCGACGATGAAATGAAAATTGTCATGAATAAATCCAAGGGGTTCCTGCCAAGGTAACCAGTAAGCACTAATAATGGCAATAAATTAGCCTTTTATGAGCACCAAAACTGCTTAAAGCTCTATATCTGCAATCTGAAAGCATATCTGTTGTAAATCAATCAGAATTCAGCAACAACAGGCATAAATAAGTATTATCTATGAATAGCCGTAATTTTTGCCAAAGTCGGCCTTAACTGGTTCTCAAGTGCGATTGAAATGCCAATTGGTGATTATTTGCAGTCATAACGCAGCATTAGTGTGTGCTTATTGGTTACCGGGGTGGTTCCATATCGTAGAAAGCCACAATAGCAGATATTCCACTGAATGAATTTATATACAATATTTACTAGTTAAGCAGACATGGACTTTTGTAGTACAGTCGATTAACTGACTTGCTTTATGATCTAATGTTTCTCGGTTCAAGTGGTGCAGTTGCTATCGATTTTTTGTTTTTTATTTCATTCAGCCTTGTAATTTTCAAATCACACAATTTTACATGTTCTTGAATATAAATTTGTGCTCCATTTATATGCATCTAAAAAATCACAAGAGTCACAAGAATTTTTCCAACTGTGTGACTTCGTTTAATAAAATCAAACATCTCCCAAGACTGGATTTAAATAGTCGACTTTCCGTTCACACGATATCTTCCGAAGTTGATCTGTGATACATCTGAATAATGCATCACATTGATCAAGAGACTTGTTTCAAGTGCGTGAACCTCTGATACTATGTGAATGTTTAATACTTACAGTTACTTATAAACATACATGCAAAAAAACAAGGTGTTTCTTGTTGTCTTTATTAAAAATAAAATAATAAAATCTTTTCTATACATACTAGAGGCTCACGCACTTCTGTGTACAGCGTCGAATAAAATAAAAACTCGTGTCGATTGGATCAGTTTATTTTATCAAAGAGAAGCATCTTCGAAAACTATGACTTTGGAAGTTTGAAACCATGTTCTCAGACAACATATCGATCGATTAAAACAAAAAATGCAAAATTGATTTTTTCATAGAGTACCCGAGAGTCGCCTTAGACTCGTCAGTGTCAAAACAGTTTGTATTGAACTCTTATGTCACCTAGCAGTTCAACATAAATCGTGCTTGGAAGTACAATGAGGATTTTACAAAATATGAAGAGAAGATGAATTATGGGCTACTTTCCGGAAAAAAAAATCTATGGAGACATTGGTCAAGATGATGTCTCTAGGAAGATCAAATTAGGGTTTTCCGATAAATTCGCCAGAAAGTTGATGATCTGATAAGGTATTTGCAACTGCGGACAAAAACCCCACATTTTCGTGACAAACAAACCCTGAAAGTGTATTCTTTGTTGAAGATGAGTGGAAAGGTGGAAAGTTCAAAGAAAAGTTCGAGATTTCATCAAAATGATTTTTTTTCTTTAGAAAGCAACGAATGATCTTAATTTTGAATACTCAACAATGTTGTTTCATAAACATGGTTTCAGCAAAAATCGTTTCTGCGTCCAGATATTAAACTGTACAACAACTCGTAAATTTCAGATAGCGCGAAGAGCAACCGTGTTGATTCCACCGTGGATTCCACCCATGTGAAAAGTCTGGGTAGAAAAACGCCGTGTAATAGCGTGCACTATCTTTTTTCATAAGACAGTTTGCTTTCGTGTCTCGTTCGATACAGTCAAATACAGTCGATACAGTCAAAAGTGGTTTGTTTTTGATCGGAACGACAAAAAAGTGTTGTGAACAATTTCGATTTGAACCAAAAGTCTTAGCATATGAGCAAAGGAGTTTGCCTACCACACAACAACTGAACATGGCTCACAATGCATTATACATAAAATATCACGTGGAGCAGAAAACAGAAACAGCTGGATCCGCAACACTACATAATAATGCGTACAGCCTCGAGCATGAAAATGTTGTACACAAAATTATAATGTTCGCAGAATATTGTGCTACAGAAGTGCGTATACATCGCCTTTGAGTACACAGGACGCACCATCCAGACGGGACCTATTGAAATGTTGAATAACTCCACCATTTTTGACGGGCAGAAATTGTAGCGATGTACATTGAAAAAAATCGTTCAATTGTAAAAAAAAAGAGAGACATGCTCAGGGTGGAGGAAATGGTAAACGCGTATGAACGGATTGCATAAGAACGCTGTCTATGAGCATATCTTTATCCAAAAAATCATCTTTTCTGTGAGTTTCTCATTCATTTGGTTTTTCCAATATATGTTTCCACTCAGTCATTGCAAAACTGAACTTATTTATGACAACTTTACGTCAAACCAACTAAAAAAATAAATCGTTAACTAAAAGGTAATATCACAGCGGAATTTGTATATTTGTTTTATTGTTTCATCTAAAAACAAAAGTCTTTATCAATCTAGTGTGAAGTTATAACTTTTTAAACAAACTTATATGACAATTCTCACAAACTGTTATGTACTGACAAGTCGAAGATCATCAGTTCGTGCTCGCATCTCACACGACGCAGTCGAAAATCATTTACGGTCGCAAATCATATACGGTCGAAACAACAGAAACAAAGACAATACAGTACAGTGAACAACGGAACGGAATGGTCAAATACGATTTAACAAAGCCGGAATCTTGGCCTACAAGACCAAATTCAATGTGTATAGATTTCAAGCGCTGCAAAGTTAGACCAGCAGCAAATGAAATTGAAATCTTACTTAAAGAACGAATGCATCTAGACGCTAATAATGTAAGTGAGATTCAATTCAACAAGGCGTCTAACTGTGTGTACATTATGTTTAAACGTGAAAGCGATGCAATTGCATTCGCTTCGGTTAACAACGAGGTGCACAGTGTTGAGTGTGACAACATTAAATACAAAATCCCTGTGCACATGGTGGACAATGCCATAGAAGTACGCGTGCATGACCTTCCCCCCGCAGGTCACCGATCAGTACGTTCGGGAGAATATGTCGCGGTACGGTGAAATCCTTTCCATCGAAAGGGAAGTATGGCGGAATTTTTTCCCCGGTATCCGGAATGGCGTGCGAGTGGTACGTATGCATCTACGTAAGGCAATTCCATCTTACATCATTTGTGGTCAAGGTGGGACACATCCGTGTAAAACGCTGATTACCTATGAAAAGCTGGTTACATGCCAGTTCTGTGAACAACCTGCACACTACGGTAAACCTTGCACCGAAACTGCAAAAAGGACATCTTCAACCAAAGACAACGAATACTAGTGAGCGTAGTATTCATGTTTTACCATCAAACCAACCAACAACTGCAACCAATGTACAACAAGGCGCCTCTACAGCAACTAGCAATGAGCAACTAGCAACTGCGAATAACAAGGAAAACGAAAAGAAGACGGAAATCAACAACAAAACCACCGATGCGGCAATGGATGACGAGACGAGTCACGAACAATCTCTAGTTAGTGTCTGTTCATCAATTTTGTAGTCGAACACAGTGAAATGTAATCACATGACATTTTACAATACTAATCACAAGATGGTTTCATCGAGACAATGCGACAAATGTATCCAGCAGTGTTTGAAGATGGGTGTAATCCTCATAATTGCGAATTACCAAATACAGTTTCAGATCGTTGAAAAACAGTGCGAACAGAAGGTGACAAGAAGGTCTCGTGGAGTTTCTGATTTGTTTGTAAACGGGTATGAAACTGAGGATCCAAACGGTACTCGTAAGAATCTACCGCACAAGGAGGAACTAAGCTTTTCGACGAACTAGAATTTGCTGCTATTACACCCGAAATGGATCGGGGTCATTTCGCCGAAAGCCATTTCATCGAAAGGTTTATTTCGCCGAATGACATTTCGCCGAACGGGCCACTTCGCCGAATGCCATTTCGCCGCAAGGGTCATTTCGCCGAATAATAAAATCGTAATTGGAATTGATTTAAAATAAAGACAAATGAAAGATGATAGCGTTAACGCCAGTTTTGTCGACTTACAATTGTACTTCTTGAATAAAAATGTATTCTTGTACTCTTCAATAAAGATTGATTCATGAACCTCAGAACGGAGTTCCCAAGAAAACTTGTTGACTATTAGCTACTAAGCATCAAAGCAACTGCATAGGTGTATCTACCAGGCAAATGCATGTGGTATATTTCGTTTATTAAGTGAAAATGAAAAAATATTCAATGCGGCTACGCCACATCGTTTTGGTTCATGTGCTGCCGGACCTCGAAACCGCTTGTTCGGACCTAACTAAAGCGAAGAAACCTAGCTTTAAATAGACCGGGCAAACGAGGCTGTTACAGGTTTGTATGCAAGAGACCGCCGCTTCCGACCTATTCGGCGGAATGACCTATTCGGGGAATCGACTTTCGGCGAAATGGCAAAAAACGACTTTCGGCGAAATGACCCGCTCCCTCCCCCCGAAATATAGTCAAATACAATGCAAAATACTAAAAAAGGGCCGGTTTTGTGTGCCTAATGGAGACTATCATTTGGTCGATATTGAGAGAAATTCAGAGGCATATTTCGGATGAAAACCGTGGGTACTTCGGACTCAGAAAAACGCATCGATCGAGTGAAGTTGGCCACCGCACGAAATTAACCATCTACAATACGCTTATTAGACCGGTTATTCTCAATGCCATGAGACCTGGACTATGTTGGATAAACGCGCTTTTAATGTTATCGAATGAAACGTACTGCTGACCATCTAAGGCGAAGTACAGATGGGAGACGGAACGTGGAGACGGCGTATAAACCACGAATCGCAACAGTTGCTAGGAAAACCACTTATCGTACGGATAACTTAAATAGGACGACTACGATGGGCTGGGCATGCAATTAGGATGTCGGACGACAGTCCAGTGAAAATGGTTCTTGAATCTAATCCGGCTGGGACAAAAAGAAGAGGAGCACAGCGAGTAAGACGGATCGATCGAATGGAAGGAGATTTACGAAGTATCCAGGCTTTGAGTGGCTGGCAAAGAGCAACCATGGATCGAGTTACATGGAGACGTTTGCTAGGTACAGCAAAGAACATCAGTTCTTTGCGGCTGATAAGTAAGGTTAATATGTACAAGCCAAACTATATTCTTGAACGTTCGACGATATCTAGTATCATTCGTTAATGCGAGAAGTCAATTAGAATTGGTTATTTCAGGGGCCACCAGTCAAATTCGGAATGCAGATTTAGTCAAATGCAGCCTATTTCCGGGTATTTTCGGCATCCTAGACAAAATCAGAATCGATCAGAAACCAACATATAAATACGAAAATACGTTCTCTATACGATCTGATTTGGTGCAACTAATTAACATTGTAAGAAAAGTAAATTGATTCCCATGTCCATCTGCTTCCCAGAGCTTCAAGACTCGTCATCCAAAGCCTAGGATAAATAGATATGATTATTAAGATAGTTTAATGCTGAAGATGGATTAATCATACGAAAACGGAAATATATAAAAACATCACTAATCAAGTTTCATATATTATATATTTGCATGTTATTGCAACTGCGTAAAAAAAATTTAACCATTTCTGGTAAACTGTGTTGACTCTTTATGCGGTAAACTTTTTTGCAGCTTAATACATAATTTTATCTATCCATGTAAAATGCAAGACGGAATGATCATAATCACAATATCATTGGGTGGTATCAAAGAAAATAAGTTCAGTCGTGCCTTGCTCTAATCTTCTAGAATTAACACTAGCTAGAGATGAAAAAGGACGAGGAGGTTAACGAAGAATCAAAATGAACTGATCAGTGTGGATGAGAAAATATTGATTAACCTGTTTATGTTGCCTGTCGGGCAGGACATATCCTACGGACGGTAGAAAATAAACTGCTTGACAGCTCCTCACAACCTAATTACTCACTCATTCGTAATAAAGTGGAGTCGTTTGTGTTGAGAGACTGGAAATACCGGCTGGTTGGGCCGACGTATGCCAGTGTTATCATATGGAGAAATTCTAGATACGCGTATCGATTTTTAGTTAACTTGCCGTACGCGATGTTACAGCAGATAAGCGTTTTCTAGTTTTATATTTACGGTATAAAAAGTATATCACTTTGAAAAAAAATCAAATTCATTCGAAAGAAAATTATGTATCTCTTAAACTACTCCATAAAAAAATATTCCAATCTTCGTGGAATATATTTTTTCCAGTAAATATTAGTTGAATGTATGGTCATATTTTTCTAGTGCTCATCGAATTTGTGAATTAAAAATTACCGTAAGAACAGGAGTCTAGAATTCAATGGCGCGAATTATCAAAACACTACTAAGATTTATTATTTCTGTGTATCTACAATATGTTATTTCACAAACTGTAGCCTACATTGTTGTGAATACTGGTTTGAATATGAAACTTCTGAAATGCGGTTTCCACCCGGATATCATGTTAAATAGCGAACTGTACGCGAAATTGAGCACTTCCATATGCTGTGAGGAAATATACTATAAAACGCTAGTATTTCAAATACGGTTAGATATATGAATAGGTTGGGTATAGTCTATTCCAATATTAGTTGAGATACATTTAAAAATTTTACCGGACGATTAGTTTACTCGCTAGTTTTTTACGGAATTCTTTAAATAAAAATACAACTGATACGGTAAATCAAAATAGTCGCCGAGTACGGTAAAATTTACTTTTTATTGCAGAACTTCAGTAAATACGAAAAACAATGAAAATTAACTGTCAAACATCAACCAATTTATAAGTTTGAAATGCGTGAAATTTAAATAAACAAAAAGAGAAAATTGATGATTTGAGTGTTGGTGTTGCACCGATAATCAATCGTTTATAGGAGAAAGATGGGTGCCTCAACGAAATTTTTAGTAATGAAACCGTAGCCACGACTGCTATTGAATTTCTTTTTCCGGTAATTAATTAAATTACCGAGCGGCCAGCTGTTCAAAATTTGGTAAAAAATTTCCGAAATATGTGAAATTATCTGAATGTGTATATTGTTTGATTTTTTTTTCATTACCCATTGAAGATGTGTGCAACTTTAGCCTAATTGAACTTGAAGCGGTCATTTTACCTATAGCCGTTTCAGCAAGAGCCATTTTGGTGAAAGGGTCATTTCATCGAAAATGTTGTTTCGTCTAATTTATTATTTAACTAAAAATAACGTTCAGACTATAAATATCGATTATTTTTGTAAATATGATCAAATGACGAAAAATTACAATGTAATATTGTGATGTATTTGGCTCTAATTGTCACATACACTCAGAAAAATCCCATTTGTTTAAAACAACAAAACGATTAGTTGCCGAAAACAAAACGTGTTTGTTTTAAACTAGAATGCACATTTCCTTCATTTTATGGTATTTTATTGTACATCGGTCTTAAATTATAGTAAAATTATTGAAAGTTTACTAAATCTAGCTTATCTTAAAATAGTCATCAAAACGTTTCGTGCGGCCAGTGTAGGTTCTTTCTTTCGGTTCTACAGATTTTTTTACATAAGAAAAGCTAGATTTAGTAAACTTCCAATAAATTTTACCGAGATTTAAGGACGATTTACAATAAGATATCATGAAATATAGGAATTGGGGTAAAATAGTCACCAGAACGTTTCGTGCGGCCAGTGTAGGTTCTTCCATTCGATTCTCTAGACTTTTTACATAATATAAGATAGTTTTCGTATGCTTTCAACGTGGTTCGCATAAGACTTAAGGGTGATTTAGATGAAAATTTCACATATTGGAGGAATTGGGGTAAAATAGCACCCAAAACGTTTCGTACGGCCAGTATAAGTTCTGGCATTCGATTCTACAGACTTTTTCACACTATATAAGATAGTTTTCGTATGCTTTCTACGTGGTTCGCTTAAGACTTAAGGGTGATTTAGATGAAAATTTCACATATTGGAGGAATTGGGGTAAAATAGCACCCAAAACGTTTCGTGCGGCCAGTATAAGTTCTGGCATTCGATTCTACAGATTTATTTACATAAGATAAAGTAGATTTAGTAAATTTCCACTGAGTTTTACCGAAATTTAAGGACGATTTACAATAAGATATCATAAAATGGAGAAAATGGGGTAAAATAGCCACCAAAACGTTTCGTGCGGCCAGTGTACATTCTTTCATTCGATTCTCCAGACATTTTTACATAAAAATCAAGCTATTTCAGTCCACCGAAACCGATTTTTTTTTTCAAGTCAAATACTACAGTTAAATACTACAGAGAACCTTAAAACTGTCTAGCATGTGGGGTAAAACGAGCAGGATGGCGATTTGTGCGGCCATTAAAAACCGTTCCATTAAATTTCTTGGATTTTTTTTGTTCGCGATTTCTTTACAGGTTTCCTGGGTTTTCCCCACTGTGCGTTGGTTTAAAAAAATATTGATTGGTTCAAACCAGTATTGTTATTGTCGTTATATCTACAAAACAATCGTTAGAATTACCTGGAATTCATTTATACTCAACAATATTTTTCTGTGTATAAAAAGATAGATTGTTGTATTGTGCCACGTTTCGACTACTAGTTTTGATCTTCATCAAGTATAATATTTTTATGTTCCTCGCCTGAAAATCGTTTTCAAATATCCTCCCTGAAAGTGTCGTTAAGTAGTGCACAGTTTCAAAACAAATCTATGCTTAAACAATACTTTTTATTGAAATAATAGTGGGGTCATACGAATCTAGCCATAAAGTAGCAACACTTACAAAGAGAGCTCATCCAATCTTAACAAATTGGACGTAAATCATAACTATTTTTTATGACTTCTGATCAGTCAGTTTTTTTTACTTGTTTCCGGTTTTTAACGATATCAAACTAACTAGAGACTATGAGAGAAGGAAGAATATGAAATTATAGAGTCATAGTAGTCAAGGAAGAGCAAGGATGTGAAGAAAAAGTGCTGAAAAGTGAGACGTGACAAGGATCATTTAAGTAAGCAGAAGGCTTCTCGTCTCTAGACTTTTACCTTCTACCAGAGGAGTCGAACTTAGGCATCTTAGCGATACGAATCATCCGTGTCTCTGATATGTCAGAAAGTAAAGTAAAGTAAAGTTACGAGAAGTTGTCCCATTCTGCCCACGACGGCTTCTCACACAATGTGTTTCATTGTGTTGATATTTTCTCATCTTTATATAGCTAGTTATAACACCGGAATGGAAGCTTTGTCCGAAACTATTGCTTGAGTGCCTGGAGTTGTAGCGTATGGCTATGCGTCCCAGGGTGCCTTTACTTTCTGACATATCAGAGACTCGGATGATTCGCCTTCTGCTTACTTAAATGACCCTTGTCACGTATCACTTTCCTTCAGTACTGTGGCTCTATAATTTCATATTCTTTCTCCTCTCATTATCTCTAGTTAGTTTGATATAGGTCAAAACCAAAAAAAATATTACTATAGTAAATAAACTACATCGGCCCATGTATGAACAAATATTTACAGAGTATGGTTGAAATATTTATATATCTTAACGTCACCTTTTGAGAGAAGTGAAACACAAAAATGCACTACATTCAACAGTTTTCTTGCGCTGTTTGTACTGGACACTTTGGGTTCAGATATAAAGACTGTTTAAGAATGTCATAGCTAATAGGAAAACCATTAATCTTATCAGATATTGTCTGGCATCGATCAACACAAAACTTCTGTTATCGTATCATTTCAGTTTCATCTTTTTTTTATTGACAGTCGAACCGATAGGACATATTTTGTGCTCCCTGCTATAATCAGATGATTCTCACGAATCCAAAAGTTTTAAAGTTACATTGGTTTATACGCGCCTCAGAAAAAGCAACGTTATATTATCTATATTTTCCATTAAAATCTTATAATTTTTCATTACGAAGTCATCCCGATCATCAAGCCACAACAAATTTATAGAAACAAGTATAAGTCTGATCTCGTTAGTAGTTAAAATAACAATCTGGAGGAATAAACGTTACACATAAATATTTGTTCAAATTATCTCAATTTGCAAATGGTTCGAAACTCCTCACAATTTTTTAAAATGAAAAAGTTGAACTTTTTTTCATAATCCTTATAAAATTCGAATAAATTCGGTTTTATAACAAATTACGATTTTCGTTTGAGTCAAAATCAAAGTGTGGTTCAAAGTTTCACACTTTCTCAAAGTAATACAAGTTCTTTAAGAGGGGTTTCTACCATATGGAGTCGGAATCATGCCATTTTATGCAGATTTTTTTCTGACAGCTGTGTGAAAGGTACGCAGTTGCAATTTTGCACTGATTCTAGAGATGAAGTTTTGCATGGATTTTTCGAGAACCGAATACAAGAAAAGATAGAAATAAAAAAAGCCACCCATTAGCGCCGACTGGCCTTGCTTGCTGGTAGAAGTTCCACTATCCACAATAAATATGTGAAACATAAAAATGAAACAGTTCCTTATTTTAAAAACTTTTCTGAATGAAGTAGTATTTTTTCAATCGTTATTTCACACACTTTGAATTAACATATATTCGAAATTTCATAGCGATTGCTCAATTATTGCGATTTAAAGAACATCCACCATCAAGACCAATCGTAGATGACGCGCCGCCATTTATAGATGCCTCCCCTTTCTTCTTTCTTTCACCTGTATACGACTCCAAAAAATATATATTATCAATAAACCTTTCTAACAACTGTGCAAAATTTCAACCGTGTGTTTTTCACGCAACTGAAAAAAAGACTACAAAAATGTCATAATTTCGAACCCATAAGGTGGAAACTTGCCTTAATCATTTCTATTTACCGGCAATGCATAGTTAAAACTACACAAAAGGGCTGTATATACATAAATGAATTTATATTCTATTCTCATGTGCTTATGTTCAACCAATTGTATTGTATGTATGATAAGTTTGTTCGGAAAAGAATTATTTTGACACTTAAGGTTAAAGGCCGCACTGCATTTTCATGCGACGTTTGGTCATAACTGTGGCCAATCGGATCTGATAAAACGCTTTGTAACAGCAAACAAGAAATTCGTACATTAACTGCGAGTGGCCTTTGTTATCAAAACCTAACTCAAATTTTTCCCCTCCCAGGTAGTCGCATATCGTACAGACTGCGGATACATTTTTACCGCAATTTTCCTCTCCGGAGAGAATGTGCAGAATGTCTCTCCTGGTTATGCCAGTCAATTCTCCCTAAAATATTTTCCTAAATAATATAGCGTTTAGGGGCGATCCAAACCCACACATGTATCAACAGATACGCCTCGAAAACGATGACGTTAGCGATGACGAGCAACATATGAACCGGCCTATCCGTCTACGACGTACCAAGCGTAATCACTGCATATGGTTAATCTACGGTTAGACAGGAACTGGTGCGTCGAGGCACTTCATTAACGGAAGCGTGTTTTTTTTTTGGTTATTCTGTCATTGAGAAAAAGATGCTAGTGTTTAATAACTGCAAATAAGTGTTTTCGAAGGAATGGTAGTCTCAATATTTACAAAGTATATAATGTAAATTAATTTTCAAAATCACAAAGACGGCTTGAATTCTTTCAGACAGTGAATGACAGATTTGCTAGCAAGAAGGAATTTGTTGCATACTATTGTGTGATGACTTGTTTGATCCTAAATAACAAGTACGAGTCTGTTAGCACGAAATTATGTAAATAATGATGTCATATATTGAAACCATTAGTTTAAGTATCTCCGTTCAATTTCCTAAAAGGATGATATGAAAATTATGATAGTTCAAAATCATCATACACACGTAGTATGGCAATGTCGTAATGTGTTATTAGGATCATTTATCAGGATTTAAGAATTGAATATTGACAATTAATAAAAGGTAATTTTATGTACTTTTGATTAATCTATCAGGGGTGTCAATTGAAGTTCACCGGATTGACTGTTAGATGTCGCTAGCAATACGTATACATTTGGCATTCACATTCTGTCAAAAAACGTCATAGTTGTTCAGTTTAGCTTAGTGATGCGGTGTAACACAAGTTGATAAAATGCGATTCAGTAATAGCCGTTCAACCGAGAAGGTTGTGTATAGAAGCGTACAGTTTAATAACGCTGGTTGGTTTACACGCGTTAAATACGACAACGGTTGAACTACAGGTAGAGACCTGTTGGCAGCAGCCGTTAAAACGTATAGTCGTGCTGCATAAGAGAGCCCTAGTGCTGGGCCAAGCTGGTGAAGGAAACAACAAAGGGCGTTTCCCAAACTCTACCCAGGCCGCAATATACAGCCACAAGTGCTGAGCAGAAGAGTGCAAAGGCACATCGAAGAGGAAGAGTGCAAAGGCACATAGAAGCAGGAGAGTGCAAAGGCACACCGGTGCGAAGGCACTTCGGTGCAGAAGCATATCGGTGCGGAGCACTAGGAAGAAGGAGACAAGACAACTCGGTCTTTCCACTGCCATACAACACGCAGGTATACACCGGTGACCTGCGCTGGTTACAGCTGGCGAAGACGAAAGCAAATCGGAATTCGAGTGGTGCTGGATGTCAGGTAGCAGTAGCATCACATCATATTCTATCGCTACAGTGAGCTTCAGCATTGTATCAACGTCCAGATACATCCAACAAGAACATCTAGAGCAACGAGGAACTACACGGCAGTGCAACGGAGATAGACAACAATTTCAAGGTAGAAGTTTTTTCTTTTCCTTTCGATTGAGTACTGTGTAGTGTTGGTTTCAAATTTTATTTTAAAGTTTAGTTAAAAATTTTAATGTAATGGATGAATCCATGGACGTAAATCCTAGCATGAATCCGATACCCCCACGAACGAAAAAATATCAGGAGAGCTCTTCTGGGCCTTGGATAGTCTTTTTTAGACGTATATCAAAGCCATTAAACATTTTTCAAATTATAAAGGTTTGACATCACGATACTCTTCAATCAAAGAGATCATAAAAGTAAATAACGATAAAATTCGTGTTGTGGTAAATAATTTGAAACACGCGAATGATATTGTCTCTTCGGAACATTTCAATAAAGAGTATAAAGTTTACATACCCTCCAAAGATGTCGAAATTGACGGTGTTGTTACCGAAGCGAGTCTTTCGGTAGATGATTTACTCAAGCATGGTGTTGGTCGTTTCAAGAACTCTATGCTTGAGGGTGTGAAAATACTGGAGTGCAAACAACTGTACTCAGTAGTTCATGAAGAGGAAAAAAAAGTTTATCGCCCATCAGACTCGTTTCGAGTGACATTTGCCGGGTCTGCGTTGCCGTCCCATGTCTATGTCGATAAAATTCGCCTCCCTGTTCGGCTTTTTGTTCCAAATGTAATGAATTGTACGAACTGCAAAAAATTCGGCCACACAGCTACTTACTGTAGTAATAAACCAAAATGTATTAAGTGTGAAGGGCCTCATAAAGATAATGATTGCAACAAGGAAATTGAAAAATGTATTTATTGTGGGAATAGTCCTCATGATGATATTTCAGTATGCACTGCATTTAAAGTGCACAAATACAAAATTAAGCTTTCTTTAAAAGCACGGTCTAAGCGCACATATGCAGAAATGCTTAAAACGGTCATTGATGTCCCCCCTTTGGAAACCGAAAACGGGTTTTCAAATCTAGAGGAACCAGAGGACTCTGACTCTGACGAAAATGGTGAAGGTAATTCGTTTATCACTACCCAAGGGTCAGTTAAGAGAAAGAAGTCTTCCTCCAAATTACCAAAAAAGACACCTAAAATTTCATCTTCAAAAAAAGATCCCCGTGTTAAACAAAAAAAGTCAAAACCAAAGACTGTGCCTCCTGGTTTGTCAAATTCACAAACCAATCCAGGATCTAGTACAGAAAAAGATAATAATCCAGTGGGCTCCATTTCACAGCCACCAACAGGATTACTGAAGTTTTCGGAAATTGTTGAATGGATTTTCTCAGCATTCAATATATCTGAACCCTTAAAGACCCTCATAATGGCATTCCTTCCAATAGCTAGAACCTTTTTGAAGCAGTTATCAGCTCAATGGCCAATTGTCTCAGGTTTTGTATCTTTTGATGGATAATTTATCACCCGTCGCAAATGATACAATCACTGTCCTGCAGTGGAATTGTCGAAGCATCATGCCAAAACTTGATTCATTTAAAATATTATTGCATAGTCAAAAATGTGATGTATTTGCTTTATGCGAAACATGGCTTACTTCAAACATAGCTTTAAATTTTAATGATTTTAACATTATACGTCTCGATAGAGACTCTCCGTATGGTGAAGTGCTTTTGGGAATTAAGAAATGCTATTCCTTTTATAGATTAAACATCCCTAGTATAGAAGTTGTTGCTTGCCAAATAAACATTAAAGGCAAAGATATTTGCATAGCTTCGGTTTATATTCCTCCAAAAGCACAAGTTGGACAGCAACAGCTTAATGAAATGGTTGAAGCCCTTCCTGCACCACGATTGATTTTGGGGGATTTAAATTCGCACGGTATTATGTGGGGTTCCGTTTACAATGATAGCAGATCATCTTTAATACAAAACATTTGTGACAATTTTATCATGACGGTAATAAATATGGGTAGCATGACACGGATCCCAAGACCTCCGGCACGCCCAAGTGCATTAGATCTATCTCTTTGCTCAACATCAATTCGACTAGATTGCACCTGGAAAATACTGCCTGATTTACACGGTAGCGATCATTTACCAATCATCATCTCAATTAGCAGTAGCAATTGCATTGCTACTTCCGCTAGTATTCCATATGATTTGACAAAAAATATCGACTGGATTAAATACCAAAGTAGTATCTCTAGTATTTTGAATTCAATGGAAGAGCTCCCTCCACTTGAAGAATATGACTTCCTCATTTGTTCGATTCTGGAGGCAGCAGAACAATCCCAAACTAAACGCTTTCCTGGGCCAACGACTAACAGAAGGCCTCCCAACCCCTGGTGG
Source organism: Malaya genurostris (assembly GCF_030247185.1). NCBI lineage: Eukaryota > Metazoa > Arthropoda > Insecta > Diptera > Culicidae > Malaya > Malaya genurostris. The sequence goes on from NC_080572.1 coordinate 170,714,739, forward strand.
GACAAAGAGTGCTCAGAGGCTAAACTCGCAAAACAAAATGCTTGCAAGACGTTTCTAAAACGGGGAGGAGGAACTCCTCGGAATTTTGAAAAACTTATGGTTTTAGAAACCAAGTACAAGAGCATACTTCGAGCCAAAAAATGTAGCTATTGGAGACATTTTGTCGAAGGTTTGTCAAGAGATACCTCAATGAGCACTCTTTGGAACACGGCCAGACGAATGAGGAATCGTAACGTGGGCAATGAGAGTGATGAATACTCGAACCGATGGATATTTGACTTTGCTAGGAAAGTTTGCCCAGATTCTGTTCCTACGCAGAGCATTATACGGGAATCTCCTCCAAATAATGGTTTTATTAATAACCCATTTTCAATGATGGAATTTTCTATAGCACTCTTGTCTTGTAACAATAACGCTCCAGGGTTGGACAGAATTAAATTCAACTTGGTGAAGAATCTGCCCAACCTCGCAAAAAGACGTTTGTTGGAATTGTTCAACAAGTTTCTTGAGCAAAATATTGTTCCACCTGACTGGAGACAAGTGAAAGTTATCGCCATTCAAAAACCGGGGAAACCAGCTTCCAATCACAACTCATATAGACCCATTGCGATGTTGTCCTGCATCAGAAAATTGTTCGAAAAAATTATTCTACGACGTCTCGACACTTGGGTCGAGACGAACGGTTTGTTGTCAGATACTCAGTTTGGCTTCCGTAGAAATAAAGGGACGAATGATTGCCTTGCATTACTTTCGTCTGACATCCAAATTGCCTTCGCTCAAAAGCAACAAATGGCATCTGTATTTTTAGACATTAAAGGAGCATTTGATTCAGTTTCCATTGATGTTCTTTCAGACAAGCTTCACCAAAATGGACTCCCAGCGGTTATAAATAATTATTTGCACAACCTTTTGTCAGAGAAACACATGCATTTTTCACATGGCGATTTGGCAACACTCAGAAATAGTTACATGGGTCTCCCGCAAGGCTCATGCCTCAGTCCGCTCCTCTATAATTTTTACGTAAATGACATTGACAGCTGTCTAGTAACCCCATGTACACTAAGACAATTGGCAGATGATGGCGTGGTTTCAGTTACTGGACCCAAAGCTATTGATCTGCATAAACCATTGCAAGATACCTTAGATAACTTGTCCGATTGGGCTGTTCATCTTGGTATCGAATTCTCTGCGGAGAAAACAGAGTTAGTCGTCTTTTCAAGAAAGCATGATCCCGCGCAGCTTCAGCTCCATATGATGGGAAGAATGATCCAACAGGTTTTAACTTTTAAATACCTCGGGGTGTGGTTCGATTCCAAATGCACGTGGGGAGGACACATTAGGTTTCTGATAACAAAATGCCAACAAAGAGTAAATTTTCTTCGAACAATAACAGGATCTTGGTGGGGTGCTCATCCGGAAGATCTAATAAAATTGTATCAGACAACGATACTTTCAGTGATGGAATATGGATGCGTTTGCTTTCGTTCCGCTGCAAACTCTCATATTATCAAACTGGAGCGAATTCAGTATCGTTGTTTGCGAATTGCTTTAGGGTGCATGCATTCGACACATACAATGAGTCTTGAAGTTCTGGCGGGAGTTCTTCCATTAAAAGATCGATTTTGGGAGCTTTCATCACGCCTGCTAATAAGATGTGAGGTGCTGAATCCCATGGTAATTAATAATTTCGAACGACTAGTCGAGCTTCGATCTCAAACAAAATTCATGACAGTATATTTTAACCATATGTCACAGGAAATCAACCCTTCAAGATATATTCCTATCCGTGTCAGCCTCCTAAATGTCCCTGACTCAACTTTATTTTTCGATACATCCATGCAGCGCGAAGTGCGTGGAATCCCGGATCATCTACGTTCGACGGAAATCCCAAAAATATTTTCAAGTAAGTTCAGGCATATTGACTCTGAGAAAATGTTTTACACGGATGGATCGCGAATTGAAGAAGCGACAGGGTTTGGTATGTTCAACAATAATGTTTCGGCCTCATTTAGGCTTCAAGAACCTGCATCTGTTTATATAGCAGAGCTAGCAGCAGTTCATTATAGTTTGAGTGTAATCGTCACATTAATTCCAAACCATTATTTCCTCTTCACAGATAGTCTGAGTGCAATTGAAGCCATTCGCTCAAACATGACTGGCAAGACTGAACCGTTTTTCCTGGGCAAAATAAAACAGTGCCTGAACGACATATTGAACAATAATTATCTAATCACTATAGTCTGGATCCCGGCTCATTGCTCCATTCCTGGCAATGAAAGAGCCGATATTTTAGCCAAACGTGGTGCTATTGAGGGTGAAATTTATGAGAGACCAATTGCTTTCAACGAATTCTATAGCTCGTCTCGCCAAAGAACACTTGCCAGCTGGCAAGCTTCTTGGGATAAAGATGATCTGGGTCGGTGGATGCACTCAATTATTCCGAAAATATCGACAAAGGCATGGTTCAGGGGACTGGATGTGAGTAGAGATTTCATTCGTGTGATGTCCAGACTTATGTCCAATCACTACACGTTAGATGCACATCTCCTTCGAATTGGGCTCTCCGAGACTAATCATTGTGCTTGTGGCGAAGGTTATCGAGATATTGATCATGTCGTTTGGACATGCGTGGAGTATCGTGATGTCAGATCTCAACTAATAAATTCTTTGCGTACCCAAGGTAGACTATCCAATATCCCAGTTCGAGACATTCTTGCTTGTCGTGACCTTTCATACATGAAACTTATTTATCATTTCATAAAGAAAACTGGAGTTTCAATTTAATAAAGGCCCCTTTCAAGACTTAGTTCTGATCCCAGCTGCGTCCATGAGTTCAACCAATAGCTAAATTAGAATAAAAATAATGTAATGATACAAACAAACTCGAAACAGTTTATGAAATTATTAACAAAATGTCTGAAAATAACAGCTTATTTTATAATTTATAGAAGTTAATCGTTTGGTTCAAATAATATTTCCGAGTAGATTTCATAATTAATGACGAGTTACCTAAGATGATATTTAAGTAATAAGAGAATATGTTTTAATAAATGCAAAACGTTGTGACTATGTTAGAATTAAATTAGGATAAGAATATTATGTAAAAGTGATGCTACGGCGAAGAAAAACTTATGTAAACTGCCTTAAGAAATAAACGTATTTATGAAAAAAAAGTTGATAAAATGTGATGAAACGAATATAAAGGATCGCTACTAACAACAAATTATCCATTTGAATTTTGCGTTAACCGAAAAACGATCGGAATTGGAGGGAAGATATGACAAAATTATCTTGAAATACGTTAACAAACCGTCTTATACAGCCAGATAGTTAGTAATTTTTGTCTCAGGAGGCAAATTTGTAACCGAACTTGTTACTATAATTATTTCTTCTTATAAACTTACTATTATTGATTGGGGCACATAGGAAGAACCTTATTGGTCAATATTATATCGCACCCGCCGCACTATTCTGATCTAGCTCCGTCCGACTAACATCGTTTTGCCTATCATCCCACCGCTCTATATGGCAGAGCAGCGCTCAGAAAAAGAGTACTATTTCAATATAGAAAAAAACAACAGATATCACCTAACAGCTATGTTTTGGTTGAAGCATGAATATTACTGGCAAGGAGAAATAAAACTCTACAGTTCTCGATCATATCTCATCAGAAACAGTCGACAAAATAAACCGCTTACGACAAAGGCGACAGAAACAAAGAACAATGTAGTATTTTGAACACGAAGTCTAGTTTGGAATGAGTTGGAACCTAACTAAACCGAAAAAATTAAAGAAAAAAAACCCTTTTTGCGATTTTTTTCAGAACTACCATTCAACAAAATAAACTCAAACGTTTCACATAATACAAAGCATTATTCTAACAACATGTTTTATTTTATTCGTAGAAAAATATTGAGAAATGAGTCGGTGAAGAGGTATTTTTGAGAACGCTTCCTAAAAGCATGATTTGCGGTGTCCACTATATCTCAGCGCAGACTAATCAGAAGTCAACAAATCAAAGCTGCATAGATAAAGTAGAGGATTTCTAAACACCAACGTTTCTATTTGATTTTTTATTTATTTTTTATTCTTGGTGATTGTTTATAGTCAAAACTACGATTTTTCACGAACAAATCCGCCATTTTTTAGCTGTAAAACCTCTCCAAAGTAACAAACAACGAAAAGGAAAGCGAAAGATTTTACATGTAGTAAATTTGCGCAAAATTTGAAAAAAATGGTGCAGTAGTTTTGAATGACGATGGGCACGAACTTTCAAAACCTGCTTTCGAGAAAAACGCGCTTCAATTTTTTTTTGTGTATAAAATCGGAAGAAACAATTTATTAGTCAAGGGAGCCCGTAGCTTCGAACATTTTCAAAACATCATATTTTTTCTTTCGTATTTTGTTATAATGAAACATTTCAAGAATAATTTGTCAAGTTTTAAGTCAATCGAAGCAGAAATGTTTGGCCTGTGTGCCGAGCTCTTACTTCTTCGCAGTATGAGATTAGCAAAGGCCCATAACTAGCTGAGTTTTGTTCCGATAGGCTTGAAAATTTCACAGAATATTTTTGAAATGTTGTACTATAAGAAAATACAAAGAAAAAAATAAAAGATTCTGCAAAGCTTTAAACCCTACCCGCCCTTTAAGGAAGAGTAAGGATGTGAAGATAAAGTGCGGAAAGTAAGACGAGTCAGTGACTCGGATGGTTGCATTGATGATATGTCTAAGAGTCTAAGAGACTCCTCTGGTAATAGTTTAAATACAATAAGCCCTCTGCATATGATATTTGTACTAGCCTCTATAAGGAACTAAAACAATAAATATGGTTAATTTTAAATTGCAATTAGCACGCTCCTACATTCTGAATGTATCCTCAATTCCGACCCGCAAAATTTAAAGTCGTATTAATACTCTCCACAATAGTTAAAAGTATCTACATTTGTTTAAATTCGAACACTCTTTTCGTTGATTTTTTTTCAGAAATAATAATAAAAGAGCTTGCGGTAAATGTTACATAATCTACTTTACAATTTTTTTCAATTGTACTAAGAACGATTTGATTTTTCGTATTTTTACTGATCTGGAACAAAGCATTCAATTCACACACACATTTTGAACGAAAATCGAATATAAAATGCAGCAACTTAAATTTACTTCGCAATAACATAAATAGTCATTATAAAAAGTCGATAAAAAAAAACTTGCAAGGTTTGCAACCAATTCACACTTATTAGAGGTTGGATTTTTTTTAAAATAAGATGATATCTTCAAAGCATTATTTACTTTTCTAAAAAACCGGAACGATCCCGGTGAGTCGATCGTGTGCTGTCGCGAAAGAGTGGCATGTGAGGTGATACTACTTTGCCGAAACCAGGGTAGCGATATCTTCCGGCCGCCCTTCTTAGTCGATCCACTACCAGCGCTATTGCTGTTGTTACTGTTTCCCCCGGTGAAATTGGCAAGGAACGATAAACGACCTCCTGTTAAACCACCACCACCACCACCACCACCGCCACTATCGTTTGCATCGGCAGGATCTGACGTGTCGCCACCATCCTTATCTATGTTACCGGACTTCAACATGCTGTCAGCGCAATTTCAGTAAACATTTATATTTGGACATCAACAATGGCTTCTTTTTTATTATTATTCACTCGGGAAACCTTTCCTCTTCGCACATTACTCTGCCCTCCCTTAGGAGCACTAAACTTACACCATTTTCTCAATTAGATTTGTGCTTTTGTTATGACACAGCTACATATAGGAAAGGAAGATATCACTGACACATTTTCATTTTCTATTGGTACATTCCACTAGAGCAATTACTTATTAAATTGATTTCGACACTATTTATTGCAAGTATTTTTCTTCGTCGATATGATTTTCTTATTCCTTCAAAGACATTTAACAATGATATTTCACTTCTTAAGAATCAACACTAGCAGCAGAACAGCATCAGCTTATATACCCAGCAACGTTAATAGTAATGGCTAACAGTGGAAGCCTCAAAAAGCACGTGCTCTCGACGATTTATCGAAGCTTGAACACTTCAGATGTGACCATATCATTGAATAAAACCATTATCATTAGAGTGCCGTATTTTGGACGTAACTGTAAATGTGAAGGTTTCGGTAGAGAACACACCATCGATAAATCGAATGTATTGTACACAGAAAGTTGCGATTAAACCACAGTCCACAACAATAAGCGCTTGTATTCCTTCGCAACGGCAACGGCAATCAGCGAAGATCTGTTTCTGATTTACTGATTAGCACACATACGTTGGGTTTTCAGTCGCTGTGTTTGATATCGGGTTGAAAATATGCAGGCAACAAAAAAATCGTTCTGCTTGAACCTACAACAATTTTTCAATAATCTGCATCGCGAGAGCGTAACTTAGTGTTGTTTGATTACAAATAATATCATCTATTTACTCTGAGAGCATTTGCGTTTTTTTTACGTGAATGCATCTTACTTTGGTATGAGGAGCCTTTTGAAATTTTTGATCACGAATATCTCGAGCTGTATTAAATATAACAAAATCATTTTTGCCTTTCTCATATAGAAAGGTTATGCAATCACTGTGAAAACCGACTTTTGAACCGAGGCCCGGAGGGCCGAGTGTCATATACCATTCGACTCAGTTCGTCGAGTACGCAAAATGTCTGTGTGTGTATGTGTGTGTGTGTGTGTGTGTGTGTATGTGCGTATGTGTGTATGTAACGTTTTTTTGCACTAACTTTTCTCGGAGATGGCTGAACCGATTTTCACAAACTTAGATTCAAATGAAAGGTCTTGAGGTCCCATACAAAATTCCTGAATATTATTTGGATCCGACTTCCGGATCCGGAAATATAGGGTAAAGTGTGTTAAAAATTGTACACCATCACTGAAAATGGGTAAAAACCCTAAAAAAATGTTCTAAATCGACCTCAAATCTTTTCCAATTTGATGGTTTTTATCAGTAGACGGTCAAACAAACCGATTTCGGTTATTCTTTTAAGAATCGAAGAAAACTTTTTTTTGCCTTTCTCATATAGAAAGGTTATGCAATCACTGTGAAAACCGACTTTTGAATTCGACTCAGTTCGTCGAGTACGCAAAATGTCTGTGTGTGTGTTTGTGTGTGTGTGTGTGTGTGTATGTGCAAAAAAATGAAAATATGTGTTCTAACTTTTCTCATAGATGGCGCGACCGATTTTCACAAACTTAGGTTCAAGGTTCCGACTTCCGGATCCGGAAATATAGGGTAAAGTGTGTTAAAAATTTTATACCATCACTGAAAAGAGCGAAAAACCGTAAAAAGTTTTCTAAATCGACCTCAAATCTTTTCCAATTGATAATTTTTATCAGTAGACGGTCAAACAAATCTATTTCGATTATTCTTTTAAGAATCGAAGAAAAATAATTTTGAAGAATACCACAGTATTATATATGATAGTTTGATTGCTATGAGAAAGGCATCATTACACCACTAGGTGGATTAAAACAGGTTTTTTCTTTGCCATCGAGAATATGATCAGCAATTTATGATTATTTTTCAGCAGTATGAGATAATCATAAATAACTCAAAAACCTATTTTTATTCACCTATTGGTGTGATGACGCCATAATATAACTCACACTCTCATAAATAGTAATGTGGTACTTTTCAAGAAACTTTTTTTAAGTCTTTAAAAAAAACAAAGTTTGTTCGATGGTGGTTTGACATTTTAAACACACTTCACCCTGTAGATTCGAAATCAAACTGCTATCAACTAACAGGACGTACACAACATAAGAATTGTGCGACCAATTCAAAGAATTTTGTTCGTGTTTACAATGCCATGTGATTTTTTTTCTTTTCATCACCATGTAGTTTCAGAACCAGAAGTCGTATCCAGTTAAAACCGGAAGAACTATGGTTAAGTAGGACCTTTTATGAGTTTGTGAAAATCGATTCAGCCATTTCCAAAAAAAAACAAGTGCATATTTTTGACACACAGACCAAAAAAGGACCAGTAGTTTTACACATTTAGTTTAACAACGGATACATATTCATAATTGGTTCTTTGCAGAACCAATAAATTAATTCTGAACTGTTTTAGATAGTTTTCACGTTATAAATTTTCAAACCTGCAGTAAACTCATGTAAAACATTCCGTTGTTTGTATATTTCTGCGTTCGCCACGCCTTTTTGTATGGAGCATTTAGTGATGTGAATATTTAATCAGATCCAGTTCGCGCTATGGACGGTTCGTCGGAAGGGTCTTTCTTGGTGTTTCAGTGCGAACTTACCTTCTAAAAAACAACCAGAAGGTTATTTTGTAGATTTTCTTAGTGAGCCGTTCGCACCAAACCTGTGATAATTATTTGCATCAAATATTCAGCGGAACAGTCGCATTATGATTGAAGGCATTCGACATTGTTCGAAATCGAAAAGTTTTTCAATGAAGCGTGTTTGATTTATTCATATTCACATCAATGCGGTTATGTTTTTGACATTACCCATCCACCATTTTTACACAATCGATTCATGACAGCGAGTTATGCATGATATGCGAATACGGATTCCCTGCTAAATTGATGCGATTGTTTAAAGAAACAATGAATAGAGTGATGAACCACATCAAAGTATCGTGAGTCACTCTCGAGTCTTTTTGGGTTATGGAAAGGGCAACGAAAAGATAATGGACTAACATGTCCACAGTAAGAGCGAGGATTGGCACGAGTGACAAAAAATCAAAGTTTTGGCTCTAGATTCCTTTTGTAGAATATGATCTTCTGTTCCAACAGACCTCGCAGCCGATTCATAGCGTACAGATCCATTGCATGGCTGATGTTACGATCCTACTGACACTAAGAATCCTTTCAGGTCGTGGCTAGAACACACCTGCGCTCTAAACGTTGAACCGCCAACCCGACACGAGTGGTACGACCATAAAAAAAATCGGCACAGCTTATGACTTCATTGAAGATATTGAAATTGTGACACGTAACTTTGAGATGATAGTGCAAGCATACAACGGACTGAATGTCAAATCCAAGCGAAGATCTAAATACATCGAAAACCAAAATAATTAAAAAGCACCACGAATATTGTTAGACAACGATATTGAGGATGTTGACGAATTCGTGTATTTGGACTCACTGGATACTGTGTATTCGTACTCTATGGATGTCACAGAAATACAGAAGTGAGTTACGAAAAAACAACACAAACTCTGAGCAAATCAGTTGTACAAAATTTGATGTGGGTGGAGTGAAGAGGAAGGTGTGAGTGGAAATAAAAAAAAAACAAATTTTGTAAATCATTGCTCATTAGTTGTTTTCCATTCCCAAAATATTTCCAGAGAATTCAATAGTCGGTTTAATTTTAAAAAGTGAATATATGTGTGTTTTTTATCAAAAACATTCTTTAGGGCGTTAAAAAACGGTAACTGTTTCAAAGATGCCAGCGAAGTAAAGGTTCCAAATATTGTTTGCTGTCATAAATTTTATCACTTTACCACAACTAACCCCCAAAGACTCCATCCAATCGCCTATCGAAACCTATTAATGAACGGAAAAGTGATATATTATCAGCGAACCCACTAGAAAGTCCTGTTGTCCTTATTTCAGAAGTGTACAACCCTAGTGGCAATTATCAATCAACAACACGACGATCAATCTCACCGGGCAGTTTATCATATTTTCCACACTTGCTCGGCTCTCCCCTTTCTGTCTCTTACCAATCCATTCCCCGCAGCCTAAAACGACTAGCATCCGTTGCACTGCTACGTTTACGTGTGCACCGAATGACAATGTTTATGTGAGCGTGCCTGATAGTACCGGACATTATCGGGCAGCAGTATGTATCACCTTACCGCGACACGATAAGCATTTCTGAGCTCCAACAAACAGTGATTCCCCGGTGAGAATTGCTTTGACGGAAACCATGTGGGTGCTGCTCAAACATTGCGAAAAACGGACACGCTGATGCACTGCAATAAAACGACACGTTTGATCAAACCGTCCGTAGTGCATGCATGCTGGACATGAGTTTCCATCAGATATGTGCCTGTAGTTTCTGCCTTTATTGAAAGTTATTGTGGAGACATGATTTCCGCAAACATTTTGCCGGCAGAGGGTAGAGTGTTTTGTAGCGTTTCGTTTTTGACAATATAGATTTAAGTGGTTTGTTGATTTACTTCCTATCTCTGAGGATTGGGAGCCGAACCCAGATCGACGAAGAGCAGAAAAAAAAGTCGGAATTGGTTTTATTCAATAACTCAGCCAATCAGACGAATCAAAGTTTTTGTAAACCGCAGTTATAACAATTTTAATTATTACTACTGTTGATTATGAAAAGTAAGCATAATAAACTTTGAAACTGATGAGTTTTGACGTTTATGCCACTTATGCAATTATATCATCACAACCGTGACAACTATTTGAACTTCAAAACTGTTCAATGAACCATTAGTAGTTTCCAAACGAACCTTATTTTGTTGACATCGATTCAGCCATCTACGAGAATTTGAGCGAAGAGAAAAAGCGCGTTTTGTTGGTTACATCATTTTTACAGTTATATATCCGGAATCAGAAGTCACAGCAATTTGATCTTCGAACTTGATCAATGTCCCAATAGTGGCTTTCAAACGAGTCTAAGGTTGTTGAAATCAGTACAGCCATCTTCGAGAAAATTGAACAGTTAAAAAATTGTTTAAAGTTGCACACCCATACATACACACAGACATTTTCTATCTCGTCGAGCTGAGTCGAACACTATGAGTCTCCGAGGCCCCGTTCGAAAGTCGGATTCGCGAAGGTGTTGAAATTGACTGAATCGCAAGCTGCAAATGAAAACTAGGGGGACAAACCCAGGGCTGTCGGATTATCCAATAGCCAAGAAATTCGATGCCAACTATAGCACTGTCAGAAGAATTCGACTGCGAAAAGAATTGTGCTCTTCTATGGTCAGAAGGCGTCCAAAAAAAGCATTAAAACGGGATCTAGTGGCCGAAAGACGAACCCGTAAGATATACGATAATGTTCTAGCGAAATACGAAGGCTGCATTCTAACGGACAACAAAACGTACATGAAGATGGATTTTGGGCAGCTTTCCGGAGTTCTATAACTCGAATTGGTCGATAGGCTCGCAAAGAAGCTTATAATCTGGAAGAGTATTTGCAGCTGCGGACAAAAACTCCAATTTTTAAGACAAGCAAAACTTTAAATTCTTAAATGAGAACAAAGTTGATTTCTTCGAAAAGAACATCAATCCGTCGACATTCCCACAATTTCATCCAATTGAGAAATATTCGACCGTTCGTTCAGGTTAGCCAATACAGTGTCCAAAATATGATGACTAGTATTCGAAGAAAAGTTCGAGATTTTGCAAAACCAAATCAGATTTTTATTTTTTCTTAACAGTATAATAAAAAATCTGATTTGTTTAATACATCATTGTTTTAAATTTGTTTAATACATCATAATTCACTTCTTTTGTACAAAAAAGTAAGGGTATGCCCGCTTTAGCCCGCTCATCATCACATTTTTGGGGCATTGGAGAATGAACTGAGCTCAAATAAACATATAATCAAGTGAACATATCCCCTGAACCAATTTGTTCTGATTCTGAAAGGAACTTTATCGGAATTATTTCACATAAACCGTATAAAAATCACGCTTAATACGAGTACCATACACCCAGCTAGCAAAAAACATGCAATGGTACCGGAATGCGAGTTGCTTTATGTTCTTTGACTGAATTACTGGCAACTTTAAAATATATGACATATTATTAGGTATATGTAATGATTACATATGAGCAACAATATTTTTGATTATTTTTGAACTTTAAAATACATGACATATTATTAGGTATATGTAATGATTACATATGAGCAACAATATTTCTGATCATTACTGAATTACTGGCAACTTTAAATCAAAAATATTGTTGCTCATATGTAATCATTACATATACCTAATAATATGTCATATATTTTAAAGTTCAAAAATATCAAAAATATTGTTGCTCATATGTAATCATTACATATACCTAATAATATGTCATATATTTTAAAGTTTATAATGCAATTCAAAAAATTCGGGAGACCGGGGAAAATAAACTCATGTTTAGGAGAATTTCTTGTTCAACAAGACAGTAGTGATTCTCGAATAATAACGTATGTCACGTGCCAGTGTATTTCCTAAAGAACACATCTTACATAATCATTTTTATTCCACTATTAACTTTCAAGTTTCAACGGAAATTTTGAAGTAGTAACCAATCGGAAAACCCTCGGAGCAACACACCACCCACCCCGAGAAATACGCCCACTTTATTAATACGAGAATCTCGGATGAAAGTAATAGAAGCAATCAAAATAAAAATAAATTTGAAATTTCACAAAACCATGCGTTTTTCCGCAAAACTCATAGAAACCGTTGGTCAGTTCACTGAACTTTATCTCGTTTTTTTCTGAATTAAAAAAAAATATTTGGGAAAAATAAATAAAGTAACTCGAAGTTTTTACGATTTTGAGTTCTGAAAAATGGGATTTTCACACTTCATTGGAATTTTAGACAAATTCTGATTCGTGGCTTCCAGACAAACCTGTATACTATCGTTTCCGTTCCTATCCATACGCACTTAGAAAATTTCGCAGAATTCGGTAATTTTTTTACCGAATTTTCAACAGCTTCGGTAATTAAATTGATTACAGATCGTTCGGTAATTGCTGAACTGTCAAACAACTACCGTAAATTGTAAACCAAATGGATCTAACGGATTGTTAGGTAATTTTTTGTTTGTTTGTTTTCCTTTGGTTTAAATGATGGATTTTCGGATATCAAAAAACAACACAAATTCACAAAAACGATTGAAGAAAATTTCAACCAACCATTAGCCACAACTATGGTTTTATTCCACGAAAAAAAGGCTCAAATGTTCCGGCTGACCGGAATTATGAGCGCCTTCCAAAACACTGCACAATCCGTCGAGTCGAACAAAATTCTGTAATGAAAATTTACGTAAAACTGATCGTCCGGTAAAAATTTGCATAATTATTGTAAAATGAAACGCATGTACCGCATATTCTATAGATTACCGAAATTTCTCGTCAAAAATATTACCGAACAAAGAAATCAAATCTTAGTGTGTACTGTGTATTAAGTAGGTGTTTATCTGGACCACCCTGCATATTGACATAAAGTTATTAAAAAAAATTTAATAATCTTCTCGTAGTGAAACCATAATAAATGCGTTAGGTGGGTGTATTTACCCCGAAACAATCTGACGTATGTGGCCTACGAACAACTTTTTTAACTAGATTACAAAAAAAGCTTTACGTCGTAACTACTTGGGTTTCTAGTTTTTTTTTACTCCATACAACAAGAAAAACTTATCTGGCTGACTGTAGATATTTTTCCCACACTGCAAATCTTTGATGTTGAGACTCCGGATCGTCAAAACAATCTGTTTTCATTTTTAACGTTCTAACCACAATGTTAATCGTCTCGATTTTTGTGGTTTCGTCTATGAAATAAGGGGAGCTTTAAAAGGAGCAGCGGGAGGGTGTGTTTGCCCCGGTCTTCTCTTATCTCCTTTTTCTCATCATGATGATTTTCAATACGAGACTGCATGTATGGGCAATCTAAAGTTATGCAAATTGTTCGTAGTACAACAAATGCCATAATTAAAGCAGCTAGATCTATGTTCCCTAGGTGACATTGGCCATATTTTGCGCAAGAAATAAGAAAGAATCATTGAAAAAATATGGATGTATTCAATATAACAACATGCCTTTGGAAAGTTTATTCATCAACTGTCAACGTATTTCGTTAAAACTGGCTATATAAGCACGTCACTCTCGTAATGGACTAATCCATAAGGATACATGATTATTGATGGAACGCATACTGTATTTTATTTGCAATCTAAATCAAGAAAGTTTGATAGAATTATACATAAAGTTATATTAAGTAGGTGGACTATACGACACGACAACCACGAATGAAAAAACCGCTATGCAATAGCAGCTATCAGCTCAATTGCCGTTTCATTTAAACGATTGTTTATATTGATAAACATCCGTAATTTCGCAGCAAAATACTGAATTATACTTAAATAAACTGTTTATTTTTGCAAATGAAATCCAAGTTAATTTGGCACACTGCGGTGCACAAAACCACAATCCTTTACTGCAGATGTTCGTACACAAAGTGACAATGAAGCGAATGCACTCTAAATGACACAAAGTTGACAAACATCGTCGATGCGTTTCGTTCGTAGGTGGAATTGCACGCAGTCAGAGGAAAACGAACGCTAGCCCGGTTTTCTACCTACGCTCCAATACGATGGCAAGTATATGCGATTTTCGCACTGCTGTTGCACTCCCCAGACACAGAGCTGACCGCGAGGTGTGAATTCAAGCGTGAGATGCAGCCGATACAGCATCAGGCAATGAAACCTGACTTCGGGCAACGATAGATTCGTTGAATTTCATTTGATTATGCCCGATCGTTACACTGGCCAAAGATTGAAACCTATCCTACATATGAAACCGGGTATTCGTTTTAAATCGTGTATAGAGTAGTGTACGATGTAGGTGAATTCTATTAAGGTTAACTAAATAGTGGTACTAGCTACTCGGTTAGCTATTAACGCACAATTCAGTTAAAATACAAATTATATTATTTGTTGAAAATTCATTTCAAACCCTATTTTAATGTAGCATCATGCTGGCCGATATTTTTTGCCGAGGAATTAGTAAAATATAATCATGTGTAGGTTACAAATTAAATCTCAATCGTCAAGAGTAAGATCGTAGACCGTAGATGATCCATTATAATCAATAAAAATATATTTTCCCGGTTTTAACCGTTACGGTCATGCGCAGGAAGTAGATAATTTCTTTTAAGAAGATTTTAAAAAATATTACGAAACACATGAAACCAAAAAACACGGGCCCACGACTTTCATACGTTTACGTGCGGTTCAAACGAATTTTTCCAACCTAACTTGTTACACTACCTAATATGCCTAGCTTCATTGAACTCATTATATTTTGGTATCTAGATACAGTGCCATGATTTTCTAGACAAAAAAATAACATTACTTAGATTTCAGTTAACAGTTATTTATTTACATAGCATGCCGTTTTACTGACTGAGTCTCTAAAGCTTACAAAAACTTTGCAGCTAAAAGGTGCATATATTTGTGTGCAATGTGCAATTCGGCCCTAAACGTCTACCACATTTGTTAATTCATTTTTGAGATCACAACACCATTGTCTAACTTTTCCTTCACTCATTGCAATAGGTCCATAAATCAAGTATAACTCTCGATGAGTTCTACCTTCTGAAGATTTTTTTTGCACAGAAAAATCTTATTACTTCGCAGTTGGTGGCAGCAACGATTGTCTCGAAAATTGTTTACTGCACGCACAGACAGGCAAATGACAATTTAATCAAAACAACCTCTGAAATAACTGCACGAACAGTGTACGTAAAATAATGCACACGTTCATATATGCTACTCCTTGCTAATTTTGAAATACAAGCGAACAGCCCTCACTTTTCAAATATGTCTCATACATTTCTGAAGGTGCAAAAGCAAAGTCCTGGCTTTACATTCCTTTTGTGGAATTTGGCCTTTCTGTTTCAACAGACTTCGCAGCCGATTCTTAGTGTACAGAATCATTGCATGGCTAGTACTATGGATCCTACTGAAACTAAGAATCCGTCGGTCGGGGCTCGAACATACGACAACTGGCTTGTAAGACCAGCGCCCTATGCATTGAACCACCAACCCGGGCCTGAAACTTTATTTCTGGAGGTGACCTATGTCATAATGCATTTTAACACATAGAGTATGCAACCATTTTAAATCATTGTTTCGAAAGTCTGCACGTATGAGTGGTGATTACTGAGTTATAGTAATGGTCAAGGGTGTAACATTTGAAAACTCATCTGCATTTCGTCTTGATTGTACATATCGGAGTAAAAAACCTGCATTTTCCTTAATTGGGTACTTCAAAGAATGACGGTTATGCCTTCGGCATCGTAGCGCTAGGGCAGTGTGCCTTACTAAATATATTATGAAAATAAAAAATATTGGTAACGGATTAAATTATAATAAATTTCTATTGCCATTAGTGTAATTATATTTTTATCGTACTCATGGACTTTAAGTTTTCAAGTCATATTTACGATATAAATTTTGCGAAATTTTAAGGAATCACTAATTCCAATATTTTAAATCAAACAAATACTGCACAAATGACATAAGGTAGATAATTGGATGCCATATGAATTGAAACCGTCGGGGACGTCGAACTCCGCTTAATCACGTACGTACAATTGTTTCAACGTTACAAAAGGAAAGGATTTCTGCATCGAATTGTTACTGGTGATGAAATTACGATACTCCAAAGCGTCGGGCAACGTATTGATATCCCGGTCATGCATCATCATCGACGGCCGTTCAGAATATTCATGGCGTAAAGGTAATGTTCTGTATATGGTGGAACCGGTTGGGTGTGGAGTATTATGAGCTCCTGCAGTCGAGTGAATGAATCACGGGAGAGGTGTACCAACGATAATTGATGCTTTCGAGCCGAGCATTACCAGAAAAACGACTAAAGCTTGCTTCATTTAGAATTGGAACAAACTTTTGTTCATATTGTGGCGCTCCTGGTGGACGGATTTGGAAGTTCTTGGCGCCCACGTGTCGGGAATTTTGTCAGCTTCACGTTAGATTTTTGACATTCCGCAAATCGACTGTACTTTGTAAACAATCAACAAGGAAGCCGAAATACCGTATGACGCGTTATCAAACGGTGTAAGGAAACATTGACGACGATTCGGAAGCCTCAAGTCAATCGTCGGAGTAGAACTGTCGACCGGAAACTGCGTGGTAAGATTTTGAAGACGATTAAGAGGAATCCTAATCTGTCGGACCGTGATTTGGCCAGAAAATTCGATGCTGCCCATAGTACCGTGAGGAGAACTCGACTCCGGGAAGGAATCAAGTCGTATCGAGCTAGCAAACAGCCAAATCGGACCATAAAACAGAATAGTGTGGTCAAAATTCGTGCTCGAAAACTATATGACCAGGTGCTGACCAAGTTCGACGGGTGTCTTCTGATGGACGATGAAACCTATGTCAAGGCTGACTTCGGGCAAATCCCAGGTCAAAAATTTGCTTGGCAACAGCTCGGGGGATGTTCCAGCCAAATTTAAATTTGTTTTTGCCGACAAATATGCAAGAAAATTTATGATTTGGCAGGGCATTTGCAGCTGTGGCAAAAAACGAAAGTTTTCGTTACAAATAAGACAATGACATCGGAACTATACCAAAAAGAGTGTCTCCAAAAACGAATTTTGCCGTTCATTCGATCCCACTACCATCCCGTAATGTTTTGGCCAGATTTGGCAAGCTGTCATTACAGCCAAGTCGTTCAAGAATGGTATGCAGAGAAAGGGGTCTAGTTTGTTCCGAAAAACCTTAACCCACCCAACTGCCCCCAGTTCCGCCCTATTGAGAAATACTGGGCAATCATGAAGAGGAGACTCAAGGCAAAGGGAAAGGTTGTCAAAGACATCAATCAGATGACGACCTGGTGGAACAAGATAGCTAAAACGATGGACGAAGAATGTGTGCGTCGCCTAATGAGCCGTGCTACAGGAAAAATTCGAGAATTCCTTCGAAACCGTGACGAATAATTTTATCCGTATTTTTTCTTTAAAGTATGAAGAAAACGCTACATTTGTATAAAAAAGATCTTGAATTCAATAATAAATAACTGAAATACAGGCAATTGTCTTTGTTCCAATTCTATCTGAAGCACGCTTTAGAATACACCGATAGACACGACAAAAAATTTTGGAACATAACAATGCTCGCCCACATGTTGCACAGCCGGTAAAACATGCTTAGAATAGCTAAAATGGGAAATCCTACTCCATCCGCCTTATAGTCCAGACATTGCTCCGTCCGATTACTATTTTTTTTTGTTTAAAATTTCGAAAACAAAACGACACGAAGTTATTTATACTCCTAATATAAAGCGTCAAGTAATGTAAACATTGCACAGTACATGAATCTATGCGTTGAAAATTTAGTGTATCGAAATAGAATTTATTGAGAACAATAAAATCTTTGTCTATTTCAACTATTTTTCACTCGAAACTAAGTACGATTGATAATTTTTCTTGTACACTGCTCTGGAATAAATTTCTATGCAGTAGCGACACCGCAACGAAATATTTCGCTGAAGAATAAAAGTTGGTTATTTCTAATGCGGAATTTAAAATCCTCATGAATCAACTCATAATTAAATGTCCCTTCCGTAGAGTATACGCACGCTTTTCGCGGTGGCAAAGCTAATAAGAGTTAACAAAATTTAGAGTAATTTTATTTGCAACAGTAAACAAAACTGAACTGTCTGACTTAAAAGTGATGCTACTCCCGACAAGAATATACTTAAATCTCAAAGAATTGCAAAAACATGTTATGACACTTGAGCTAGTGCTTCAAAGTGTAGCAACTAATTGTCTGTGCTGCCGTTGCTGTTGATGGTGCTCTTGCTGTTGCTGTTGTTACTCAAATATCAGAAAGGCCACAAAAAACAGATACACGCATTTTTCTGGCAGTCTAGTATACACAAAACAGTTTTTCTTCTTTCGATATAACTCATTTCTCGGCACTTGATCAAATGGACTGTCGTGAAAATCTCAGTTGAAAGCGGGGGTGAAAATGAAGGAAAGTCGAATACATTTTTAACTACAATTTTCACTTTATCCTTCACAACTGGAAGTTATCGCATCTGTATATTTTTCACACCCCAAAACTTTTATTTTTTCTTCTTTTCCGAGTGGTAATCAGGGATCTCCGGTGGCAGAACAATTGAAGTAAGGTTTGCTAACATGCATTTTCACCAGCTGTAGACTGATTACAAACTCAATTTTGCAACTTAAACTTTATATGTAAATAAATATTACTTTATCTTCTTTTAACACAACCAGAACAACTCTTTTTTCAGCATAATCACAGCATCTAACAATTTTCACGGTCACCTCCCGTATTTTCTTCTGCAGATAAAAAGATAATGTGAAAAAATAGGAACTGAATACGTAACAACTAATCTCCAGTAGCAAGAAATAATATATCCTCTGGATTGTCCTTAGAAGCATACACACAGACTAACGCGTACCAGTAACACTATTCATTTCCCCCGACAGTATATCTTTCGGCAGATCTGCTCAGATTGGGTGGGATAAGGGCGTCAGCGACTGAATTTTCCTTAAATATCAGACACAGTTTTCTAGATGTGAGACTTTCTGGCTACTAGTCAGAGGAGTGGTTTGAGGAAGACCACCGGAGAGTAAAACCCTCAATTCCGTACCGTTTCGATAAAAGCGACCGATCGAACATGACTCAGTAGGTATACTAATTTATGGGGATTTTGAGGGGGTCGCAAAGCTGCGAAAAAATCAAACGGCGAACGAATATCAGTTCGCATCAGTCAACGGCGGCATGGACAGAGCAGAAAAAGCTAAAGCTCTCACACTAGTGAGCAGAAGATGGTAACGATAATAGAAACCTCCACATGATGTGAGAGGGAGCAAACTTCGGAGTTCACTTGTCAGTGTGTTAGTGCCTAAGCGGTGTAATGCAAACGCTACCCACATGCGTTACATCGGAGATATTCTCGGGCGAAGATTCAGCCAATCGATGCATCATATCTCATTGTCTGCATACCAGACTTTGACAAAGGGAGGCAGCATGCAAGTCATAACCTCTCCTAATATGATTTCAGGTTGGTGGGTTGTGTGCTGTGCAAGCTTTCGATGTTGGAGGTGCATTTGGAAACGGTAGGAAAATGTGCCATGAAAATGGCGATAAAAGGAAAGGAATCATCGACCGTTATACGGTCATCATAAGTGTCATTCGAAAATTTTAAAAAATGCAAGAATAAATGAATAAAAAATGCAAAAATAAATAAAGTTCACAAAATGTTGTTATCACTTTTGAAATTACACTTTATTTTATGTGAATAATATTAGAAACAGAGGTGGACCCCACGTAGTTAATGCTAGGATTCAGAGAAAGTAGATATCGTGGAAAATAATGCATTCTTTTAAAATATTCCATAAATGATTTCTTAATTAATTGCAAACAACGATTAATTAAATCATTCGTAAAGCCAAAGCTCTACCTTTAAACTACCTGTTTTTTCAATTGCGTTGCAAAGAATCACATATGATTCCCAACGCTAAAAATTAAAAATATCTTTTGATGATGTTTTCGAATAAAATTGTTTGGGTTCCTGTCATAGATGAAAGGAACTTTGACTTCGTCAAGAGCCGGATTCGGCATTTTATTTCGAGAGATTTTGCCAACAGATTCTTCATTCGATGATGGAGTTCAAAAAGAAATTTAAAAAAATCTTTTCTTTAAACTCAGATTTTGCGTTTTACCGCCGTCTTCCAATGATAATGCCTCTTGTGAACAAATAGAAGATTTTGATACGTAATTGATACATAAACCTGCTGTTTTAGTTCATAAAATCGATTAAATAGCGCGGTACAATTGCCATAATCCCTTTTTACATAACATCACGTAATATGATATTATACTACATTTATAGTCTTTTACCCAATATAATAAATTCCAAAATCTCGGCAGCGCTGAATTTTGTGTTGTACAATAACGTCAGTAAGTTAACTATCACATGAGCAGATATCCTAAAGGGGCATAGAAAATAAACTTGCCTTCTCTTGTTTCATATTGACTAGAACTATACATCTTGAAACAAATAGTAATTCATTTCATTCGATACAAAGAAAGTTCAATCAGTGTAGCTTTAATGATATTACCAGGATCTTGTTGTTGGCACCGAAGAAATCTCAAGAAAATGAGAGTAAAAAAGCGTTGCATAAAATTCTACAAACGCGCACGCCGAACTGAGCATCGAAGGAGAATGTGATTGAAATCTAGAGAGCAAAGGAAAGATAGAGAAAGAGAGTGAGCGTATATTTTCCCCTTTTTGCTGAGAAGCACAGTGTAGTGAGACTTATACTCTCAACGAAAATCAAATGCTATCTCTTGTCTCCTCTTATCAGCAAATGGATAGAACAAACGAACCATCGAAGGAATATCGCGTAGTGATATGCATGGATAGTTTGTTCGCAGCACCTCCGACGGTGAGAATTCGGATGCAGTAAAACAAAAACGGTGATCAAATACCGTGTTTATTGTTTGGAATTATTTAAGGATGTGATGATAAGTTTTATGATGGATTGTAGCTAATCTATCGTATTCGGATGTGATTTGAATTAACTAAACAAATATTAATTTCAGCTGCCTGACCGTTCGAATTATCTGTTGTTATTATGCTTGCTGTTATTAAAGAGAAAGTTTTTGCATTGCTTTATTCAATAGATATATTATCTGAGAACGTAATACTTTCGTTGATAGATTCACGCTAAACTTTAGAAGCACCTGAACTTTGAAGTGCGTTTTCTCAAAACCACCCATTCACACGATTCAATCGACACGATATTTAATTTTGTGAGATGGTAAAACTCAAATCTATATATACAGGGATAAAAATCTATTGCCGGAACCATGACAAAAAATCATAAAGTCATGAATCATGTCTATCATGAATAATAAGTCATTATTTCATGATCAAAACGATTGATATAATGAACAATAACACATCTTTCATGAAAATTTTCATGATATCGATCATTGTGCACATGAAATTTCATGAGAAGACATGGTACATGTTTTCATGATTGAAAAAATCATGGTGCAATAGATTTTTACCCGTGTATAAACAAATATCATTCACTATTTTTTTTACCTTTTCCATAAAAATAAAAAATAGATTTAGAATTCACTTGAACTTTAGAAAAAATTTCGAGGCGTGCACGTTTGTACAATTTTATGCAACGTGTTATAACTCAGTTTTATATACCAATCGACTCAGCCCGACGAACTGAGCAAATGTCCATGTGTGTATGTGTGTTTATGTTTGTGTGGGTATGTGTTTAGGGGACAAGTATAGCGTGATAAGTAAGCCGATGCCTTCTAGACAGCTTAACTAGGTTCGATTCCGCACAGAATGTATTTCCGGCCCAAAATGGCGAATGATCTTAAAGTTAAAGCCTCTATAAACGAAGCAAAAAAAAATAAGTCGAGATCTCGTCAGCCTGATGTAATATTGAATGTTTTTGAGATCGGATGTTTACTTTTCGAGTTATAGGTAGTTTTATGTTTGAATTTTCAGTTTTTGGACAATATCTGTCACAATTGTCCTTGTAAACGAAATATGTTTGAAGCCTCAGATTTCACACGGTAATAGCTAACCAACAAGCCATAAATTCAGGGTGGCAAGTGAATTGCCGATTTCAATTTCCCGGTTTTTTTTCCGGTTTTCTCGATTTTTTTAGATAAAAATTCCCGGTTTTTGAAATAGGCTCAAATCGCCCCTGTTTAGTTTTTTTAAAACATTTTTTAATTCAAACTTTAAACAAATGTCCAAAAAGGATCATTGTAATAGGTCCGCTAATTGAGGATCCAAACACTTTCCAGGCATTTTGATGTAGAAATAGAAAATATTTATTATAACATTTGCATATAAGAAAAGCATAAAGCCTTTTTCAAGTCATTCAGAGATTTAGGTTACACGTAACCGATTTCTTCCGACTGCACATGACTGTTTTCATTATTTTTTGGTATACATATGATTAAAAATAAACCAATAAGGAACAACAATTCTTCACAGCGCCGATCATTGCCGGACTGTATATATTTTGTTAAGGGCTGTGAAATACTCAGAGTATGAAGTGGAGCGAAGAAATGTAGAAAAATTCTCTCACAGTTCATGCATTGAGAGACAGCGAGCTCTTGTAGCATCTTCTACCAGATTGAAAATGTTGTATACAATATAGATAAATATCGAGTCGCTTTCTGCCAAATTATTGGCAATCACCAACACTGAGGATATCATCATTGCCAGGGCTTCGGCCATGGTACAATAAATTGTTATATGGACATATACTGTTTAAATTATGTCGCTTGCAAGCACATCTGTTCAATGAACGATACCCTCAGATGAATTATCATGCTGTGATTGTGATGAAAACCTTAAAACCAATTATTAACAAAGTCCTGTCAGACCTAAAATTTGAAGTTTTCATGTAATAGAATTGGATTTAAAATCATTAAATGTACGTATACCTAAGATTTCGCAAAACCGTTCGGCTGCCACGACTTGCTCTTTTAAAACACCAATTTTTTTCTAATGTATCTGTTAGTCAATAAGTAATGTTTACGATTCCAATTCGTTGATGGGCAAATAAATCAAATGATAGCTGTTAAAATGCACAATATATCGATCTGTTTTTTTTTCTAATAGGATTCTAAATGCTCGTAGAGTAATCCGAAAAATAATCAGAAAGTACGAGTTCTTCATGATGAACTCTCCGCTGGTTTTAAACCAGTTTTATTCCCAATAGCTTAACCAATTTATCTTCTATGAGAAACCTTTCTACAATTGATCTGATTCTAGCAGATCAATCAATAATATTCAGGGTTTCAAATTAAGCAATGATTAGTACAATTAGTTGTATATTCTACCAGCTTAGAACTAATCGACTATAATACTGTCGAATGTAAACCCTGAAATTGTTGTGGGAAATATAGATATAGCCGTACATGATTTAAATCATTACTTTATTGAAGTTCCAAAAGTTCAAACTAAATTTAATTCACCTTTATCTACAACAATATCAACGTTATAGTAATCCTACTATGGAATAGTTGAGGACCTTTAAAAGAAAATTAAACATAGATTCACTAAACAAATAAATCCATTTTCTAAATCTTTCTAATATTCTATACTGGTCCTCAGAAACCAGTTTCAATGATTTTGTTAAACATTTTCCCTATGTTACCTTGAGATTTTGTCATAAATTTTGCAGGTGTGTTGAATACTTATTAAAAAAATTAATAAAAATCCAACAGAAGCATCCAAATTATCCTTATTTTTCAAAATGAGCTTTCATTATGCTGTTATTGATAACAACTAAAAAACTCTGATGCTTCCTGTTTTATTTAAAACTGCCTGCAAGACTCTAAAAATCGTTGGACGAGACATGGGGTGTTGGTTCAATTTCCAATGGAATGTTCAATATAGAAACTGGATGGAACAATAAGTTGTTTCAGCACTTGTACTGAACATTTCGCTCAAACGCAAAATTGGATATTGTCTCCTACTTTTCAATTGTTAAAAAAATTATGCTAACAACTGTTACTCATAGGTGAGCTAGTAATATTTTTCCCGGTTTTTCACTAAAATTTCCGACTTTTTCCCGGTTTTCCCGATTTTCCCGGTCACTTGCGACCCTGTAAATTGCTAAATTTCTTCTATTTTTAAAGGAGATATCGACATTTTTGGGAAGTGACTTTTCCCCTTATTCCAACTGAACAGAGTTTTATGGGGATGCTTGGGAGCAAAGTAAAACACGACTTTTGATACTGTTGTATGTAATTGTTTCTAAGCACCAAATACAATATGCACAACATCTTTTTTCGTGACATTTTACCTCGTTTGGATACTAGCGCGCTTAGTTTTTGGCAACATAAAGGTTCGAATATGACATATGTATTAGAAAGATTGTAGTATTTTCGAATTCAAACCAATTTCATATTCATATTGATTTAAGCTACTTACAGCAATAATCGCTGGAAGAACACAACACCCATATACCATTCGAATCAGTTCGGCTAGATCAGCAAATATGTGTGTGACAAATAATTTCACTCAATTTTCTCGGAGATGACTTAACCGATTTCTACAAACTCATATTCATATGCTCTCATACAAGGTTTCTAATTTTTTTTGATCCGACTTCTAGTTCCGGAATTACAGGATGATATGTGTAACGAAATTAAAATTAATGTCACTCATTTTTCTCGTAGATAGCTGAACCGATTTCCTCCATCTAAGATTGAAATGAATGAATGAATGAAAATTATTGTTTTTTAATTAGATTCAACTTCCGGTTTCTTGTTTTCGATCCCGGAAGGTACCAAATAATCCAAACCAGGAATGTACCCAAAAATATTAAAATTTCAAACTGTTATTTAAAATGACGGTCAATGAAATAGTTTCATGAAAACTAAAACCACCGAAGAATATTCATGCAAAAAATACATGCGGATTGATAATAAAAGGTTTCATCTTACTGCTAGGTGGAACAATCTCGTTTTTAGTCTCACGTTCACTGCGAAGAAGAGTTATGCGACCAGCTTGAAATCCGACTTTTGAACCGAGGCCCGGAGGACCAACTTTCATACACCATTCGAATTAGTTCGTCGAGATCGCAAAACGTCTCTCTCTCTATCTCTCTCTCTGTGTAAATTTGTGTGTATGTAACAAAAATATGCACTCACTTTTTTCGAGAAGGCAGAACCGATTTTTACTGCATTAGGCTCGAATGTAAGTTTCTGGTTGTTTCTATTCAATGAACTTAAAGAAACCTACAGTACCTAGACATGAGAATAAGACTTATACCAGAAAGAAACCAATAGGTGGATAAAAACAGGTTAATTAAAATAACATTAAACTCTGTATATATATATATATATATATATATATATATATATATATATATATATATATATATATATATATATATATATATATATATATATATATATATATATATATATATATATATATATATATATATATATATATATATATATATATATATATATATATATATATATATATATATATATATATATATATATATATATATATATATATATATATATATATATATATATATATATATATATATATATATATATATATATATATATATATATATATATATATATATATATATATATATATATATATATATATATATATATATATATATATATATATATATATATATATATATATATATATATAATATATATATATATATATATATATATATATATATATATATATATATATATATATATATATATATATATATATATATATATATATATATATATATATATATATATATATATATATATATATATATATATATATATATATATATATATATATATATATATATATATATATATATATATATATATATATATATATATATATATATATATATATATATATATATATATATATATATATATATATATATATATATATATATATATATATATATATATATAATATATATATATATATATATATATATATATATATATATATATATATATATATATATATATATATATATATATATATATATATATATATATATATATATATATATATATATATATATATATATATATATATATATATATATATATATATATATATATATATATATATATATATATATATATATATATATTATAT